>NW_026877906.1:0-235901 GCF_032173495.1 Musca vetustissima | reverse complement strand
ATTAAAACTTCCACCATCACCTCTATTATAGACGAGCTGAAAGGAGTCTCTACAAACGAGCTGGCCTTGATTAATTATATATCTGAATACGTAAGCACCTGTTAATATCTAAGTGTAACTCCCAGGTCAACCACTCCTCTTGGATATAATATCAACTTCTCGTGTAAATATAAACAAGTACAAATTTTGTCATTTTTCACGCAAAAGTCAGGGTACATCTGCTTATTCTTTAGCCCGATCCCCTTGTGCACGTAAGAATTCGCTATGTTTGGGCCATAATTGCGGCCTCTGGAGCGACCAGACAATCAAACAAAAATAAAGTTCTTGGTCCATGTCATCCCTTAACCGATCTTTACCAAAAAACAAATAAAAATTTGTTGAAAAAATCCACGCCTTAGGGTCTATACATTTATTTTTGGAAAAATCCACCCTTTAGGATCTACCAAGGGTCTATAAATTTTTTTTTGGAAAAATTCACCCCTTAGGGCCTACCGAGGGTCTATAAAAATTGTTTAAAAAATCCACGCCTTAGGACCTAACAAGGGTCAATAAAATTTGTTGAAAAAATCCACGCCTTAGGACCTAACAAGGGTCTATAAAAATTGTTGAAAAAATCCACGCCTTAGGGCTTACCAAGGGTCTATAAAATTTGTTGAAAAAAATCCACGTCTTAGGGCTTACCAAGGGTCTATAAAATTAGTTTAAAAAATCCACGCCTTAGGGCCTACCAAAAGTCTATAAAAATTTCGTGAAGATCGGTCCGTAATTGTGGCCTATATCGTGTTTACAAATTATAATGGACAGACGGATGGACTGACACACATGTCTAGATCGACTCACCTAGTCGAGATATGCCGATCGGTATACTTAAAGGTGGATCTAGGACCAATAGGGACTACCAAGGTTTTATAAAATTTGTTGAAAAAAAAAATCCACCCCTTAGGGCCTACCAAGGGTCTATAAAATTTGTTGAAAAAAATCCACGCCTCAGGGCCTACCAAGTGTCTATAAAATTCGTTTTAAAAATGCACGACTTAGGGCCTACCAAGGGCCTATAAAATTTGTTGAGAATTGTTATTGAGAAAATAAAAATCCACCCCTTAGGGCCTACCGAGGTCTATAAAATTTGTTTAAAAAATCCACGCCATTGGGTCTATAAAAATTTCATGAAGATTGGTCCATTACTGTGGCCTATATCGTGTTAACAAATTATAATGGACAGACGGACGGACACATATGTCTAGATCGACTCAGCTAGTCGGGATATGACGATCGGTGTACTTAATGGCGAGTCTAGGACCAATATTTCGCGGCGTTACATAATCTTGAGGCTGCACAAAGCTATAATATCCTGACAACATAGTTGTGTACGGTATAAAAATCCAAGACTTTGAAAAAATATTTCTGAAATCAAAACTCTTTTTCTCCAATAGCTAAACATTGAAAAATCTCTTGACTTGGTTACACCACTTTAATTTTTTTTTTGCATTTCTGGTATTTCTGGCATGCACTTTGTCCATGCACCACATCACACCCTTTTACATGGGCCACCCCATGTCTAACACCCCTCAAGACATTCGACTCTATTTTAGTTTAGTTGCCATTCTCATCGTTACAACCAACCATCACTGCTGTTGCTGTAGCAGTTACTATTCTTGTTGTTGTTGCTGTCGTTTTTGCTTTAGTGGTTTATTGCAGTTGCTGTCGTTGAATAATATTTCTATGTTAAGTTTTCCGAGTAGAGGGACAAGTGTCAGCTTGTAAGTGTTGTTAATCCTTAGTGTTAGTTCGTGACCAGTCATAAGGGTTGCTGTTGCTGCAGCTACTACACAAGTCGATGATGTTGTTCTCGGAATGTCACATGGCATGTAATCGAAAGAGAGAGAAGTAATTTTCCTGTTACTAGCAATATGTGAGGAGGCAGGGAAGGGCTGTGAAAAATGTTTGTAATTTAAATAAACTAAATTTATAGTTCGAAATATATAAAAAAGGGATTTAAAAAATTGGTTATACATTATGAACAGTTCCTATAAACCAGCTGTTAATCTTAAATGGTATAATAGTCATTTTGAGGTAATAAAAAATTACGAACTTCAAAATGGAACTTCAATCAAAATTTACTTTTATCTTTAAACATAAGGAGCTGGGTGTACATCTTTTTCGAAAAATCCATTACAACAATCCCAAGTTTAATCAAGACTTACCAGAACTACGGCTATATTTTATAATAAATTATCATCAAGGACAGAACACTTACCTAAAAGAGAGAAATAAAATATTTATTAGTTACACTGAATGTAATATAATTTAATATATCGAAATTAATATATATATATATATTTACATGTCTGTAGGGGCGTTATCGAAAAAATAATTTATTTTTATTATTTATATTATTCATATTCAAAAAAAAAAAAAAAAAATTGGAGGAATGATCGAAGTTGACCGGCATGTTAGCAGTCGTAATATCGCCAAGAGCTAAAATCGTTGTAAACTGTTGTAAACAATTTACACAAAGCTGGATTCAAAAATAATCTCGGTGTCTGGTTGAACACCATTTAACAGAAGAAATTAGTATGGATCGAATTTCCATCTGCGAAGCCTTGGCCAAACTGAATGTGATAGACCCATTTCTTTAACGGATAGTGACTGGAGATGAGAAATGGTAAATATACGATAATCCTGTGTGAAAACGATCGTGGTCAAAGAGCGGTGAAGCACCTCAAACGGTGTCCACTGCACCATTTACATAAAATCGGCCAAAAATATATATGGGAGCTATATCTGAATCTCATCCGATTTTAACAGAACTTCACATATATCCGATTTTATGTAAATGATAAGTTACGTTGAAATCGGTTCAGATTTGGATATAACTCCCACATATAATTTCGTCCGATTTTATGTGAATGGTGCACCAATCTCTCAAGGTTGATCCGGACCTAAATCTGAACCGATTTTTCTACATTGAATAGGTTTCATCCTTGGGCCAATTAAGTGCCTGTGCAAACATAGTGCCTGTGCAAACATAGTGCCTGTGCAAACATATGCCTTATATTACAGTGAGTGGAGCAGGGTAGTCGGACAGTGCCGACCATACTACAATTACCATTTATCTATATTCCGACCCTGGGTAATATTTCGAGATATTTGCACAATCTTTACCGATTATATATAAACAGTTCCTCTGTGGCATCTTTTGGCCCTCTAAATATTGACCTTCATAATCGTAACAGTCATTTAAATTAGCTCGTCTTCCCCATAGAAAATTTGTGATCTTCGGCTTTCGTCCTCGAAATATCATCTGATCATCATTGAAAATTATTATCTGAACCTCATGCAAAATATCCTAGCCATCAGAACTACATTTCCGCTCTCTAGTGTGGTAACAGTAAAACTAAACAATATATGAATATATTGACCCTGCTAAAGGGTAAGTTAAGTATAACTCTTGCTTCCGGGTACGTGCATCAATATAATGGGTATAAAGTTATAGTATATAATATATACTATCACATTCTCGGCTCTATATCCTTCAGGCTTAAATATATACACAAGTCTGGATTCATTTGACCCGCTAAATATGGACCGTGATGTTCAGGTCATGTGGCCTCTAGAGTGACCAGAAAACAGACAGAAATAAAGTTTTTGGTCCATTTAATTCCTTAATAAAAACCTATAATTTCCAAAAATAGGTTCTTCTCTGTCCAGAATCCGTCCTATATACTAAATTTTGTGAGTGACGATGGGTCCATAACTGTAGCCTGTATCATGTTTACTAATTATAATGTTCAGACGGATGGACACACATGTCTAGATCGACTTATCGATATGATATCACAGCGGTTTATTAAAGGTGGGTCTAAAACCAATATTTCGCGGCGTTGCAAGCTCTTGGAACAACGCAAAGCAGTAGGATATACCAATTGGACGGGGTGGACTATGTTACCTACAGTAATCTACATAGTGGTTACAGCAGCAATTTAATCAATTTTAACAACATTTTCTTTCTAAAATTTCTAAAAAAAATGTTCCCTTCTACTATCGATTGTCTGCAATTAGGTATTTGATTTGCTAAGGGCATACCATGGTATAATAATAGAAGGTAACAGCAAGTGTTGTTGTACAAAAAACTATACAACAGCCACATGGAAATTTGTTATTGTAAGTTCTACTAGTGTCAATTCATTTGAAAGAAAAATGTAAACAAACAAACAAATTATCATCAAACTATTTTTAATTTTGAAAATGAAATATTTTCGAATCCTCAAAATAAAAATTGAAAAACATGAATGAAAATGTATCAAATTTATATTTCTATCGCTTCCACATCTTTCCTATAATTGAGCCATTGCCACTTATATGTGTAACACATATGAAAATGCTGGGAATAGCGAGTTATTCCTTGAAGAAAGATTTGCTTCCTCAAACTTTCCTAGCAGGCAGATTGAGTAAATTGAATACAAGAGCACATTTAATAAAGAACAATTTCAAATTGTATGCGTTCCCAATTTTCCTGTTTGGTGATTTTTAAAAACATAATTTGTCAAATTCATATTGACACTAGTATTACGTTGGAATCAAATCAGCTGGGATTTGCTGTTACCTTTTATAATTGTACCATGAGGGCATACAAAAACTGCTAGTAGACAATTTACAGAAAAGTACATTGGTGTGTGGCAATAACTTTGCAACCAAAGCCCAATAAACCCAATGGAAGCGTTCAGAAAAAATACTGAAAGAAGCACCCTTCGTTTCGCCAAATGTGAAGATTTTGTTCACTTCTTACCATAAGGTAGGACGATCAATGTGGTTTGCCAGTTAATGAGTTAATACCAAATTATTGGGTAAATACTCAAAATAGGGGTACCTTTGTATGGGGGCTACCAGCAAAGGTAGACATACATATATACATTTTTGAATGGACATTTGGTACCCAAAGAGAACCCTCTGTGCCAAATTACTGCCAATTTGGACGCAAAATGTTTCTAATAGACAAATAATACCTTAAATCGGAAGATACGGTTATATGGAGGCTATATCAAAACTTGGACCCAGCGACCCCATTTTCCATTTCAATATTACCTTGTAAGCAACATTTTGGCCGCCTATGTCAAGTGGTTCGGCAGTTAATGAGTTTATACCCAATTTTTGGTAAATACTAGGGTATTTACCCACGTCTTTAAAGTATCGTAAAACTATCCATTCTAAATCGATTTGATAACAGAAACCCGGAAATTGGGTGTAAGATGTTGTATTACCGATTCAATAAAGTAAATACTTGGGTATTTACTCGGTAAATGCCATCTCTACCAATTAGGAAAACTATCTTCACAAAACAATGCCTTAGAAACATGAAGAATTTAATGCGTGAGTATTTGAACCAAAATAAAATGAGCCCCTCTTCCCAAAACTGAAGATACCGATGAAAAGTGCAGATAGGTATTGCGATGCAGGAGGTATTGGCTGTACCAAAAAGCGCGCTTCTATCGGTTATTTTTTTGATCAGACCTAGGCTATACTTGTTCTCCGATTACTATTTCGAGGTGTTGCAAACTGAACCACAGCACTCAACCTTAATCAACTCCCTCGATTTTCGTAAGGACTACCTTTACATAAAAGACAATAATGCTTTAGATTTAATTAAATTAAAATATATTTTCAAAATTAAATTTTAAACTATACCTCCGACACAAATTAAATCACAAAGTCTACAACATTTTTGGCAGTTTTAAGTGTTTACAATTTATTTACAGTATGTATGTAAAACTTTTCTCAGAAACACATGATCATGATGATGATGACAATGATACTATATGAAGTACAGACATTTACATACAGATATACATCAAAAACAAAGTTTCTAATTGCATCAATTCAAAATTGATAGTTGCCAAAGATACTCCTCGGACAAGTTTTGAATTCCAAAAAAATAAAAATCTTTGTTTTTCTTTTGAATTGCCGTTTTTTGCAATTCTTTCTTCTGTTTAATTTGATTTCGTATATGTGTGGACTTAAAAAATAAACTTTAAGCTTAGTGTAATATATTTTAGTTTGTGTGACATACCAGCATGTACGCATAAATACATATTAGCACACATACACTCAAATAAAACAAATAACTTTTGGAGATTCACTTTTGTTTTTTGTTATTTTTCGGGGGAAGTTCATTGTGGAAAGAAAAAACAAAACTATTCAAATGTTTATTCATTCAATGAAACCATTTCAGATTTTCAGGGAGACCAACATCTAAGCATATCTACAATTAGACTTCACTTCACTTTCCCCTGCATTCGTATATTTTGTAAAATACATTTATGTGAATGTTGATGAGAATGTACGTAGTCGTATTTATGTGTGCATGTTTGATTCTTTGTTTGTTTATTCATATAAAACAAACTACATCCGTTTCGTTCGTTCGGGAATTTTTGTGTGTGTTTTTTTTTTCTTTTTTCGCAAAAGTTTTCGTTGTTTATGAATTCCAAAACTCGTTCGTTCGCCCGCTCGCTCTCTCCCCCGTTGCCTTTTTTACATATGAAATTGGTTTTATTGTCGGTTGAGAGGTTCAATTGCCACTTGGCGTTAGAAATGTTGCTGCTGTAACCACTGTCATTGCCGCTACTGTTGCCGCCAAAAGTTTAGCTGCCGCTGCTGTTGTTTCAACTTTATTCAAAACCAAAAAAAAAAAAAAAGCATAAATAAATCAAAAAAAAAAGTTTCCCAAATAAATGTTGAGAGTGTATTAAACTGTGCTACCAATAATTACAGAAATATTATTTTCATTCTGTGGGCTTATTGTAACTTTGTGTAGCCACACATATTGGACCACTTCTTACATTTTGTATACTGATCATATTTTATACCGCAACACATGGTTGCGGTATATTCCACATATGTTTACGAAAATTATCCAGACTCTATCTCATATATAGCAATCTCTATTCTTGCAGATGAAGTAATTGGGCGCCATGTCAGGGCTGCACGGCCCTGAATGGTGGAATTTATGGATCACCCATAATTTCCATCATTAGCATTATTTTGGATTCCAATGATTCGCCACCTTTTGCTCGTTTTTGGAAGTGCTTCACCCACACTGAATTGGTTGAATTATCAATAATCTCAAATAACGGTTCAGTCCCTTTTCGGCATTTTTATGGTTTCAGGCGCAATATCTCGCTCACCTTTTAGGTATTCTTTAGCCAGAACCCATCCTAAATGCAAAATTTCGCTACGATTGGTTTATAACTCTTCGGGCTTCACAAAGCTATAATAACCTGACAACATATTTCTATAGGGTATAAAAAGAAATATATAGTATAATAGAAATAATAGAATATATAGAATAAATAGAATCACATTCAGAATGGATATACGAGTATACATGTCCGTCCGTCTGCCTGTCTTTGTACAGCATTTATGATCCGAATTATATGAAATTTGGCACATCTCGTTGGCCCTAGGACGAACCCTATTAAAATTGGTTTGTCCGATTCCACAATAATTCTATCATGTCATAATGTTTGTTCGATTGAGACAAAATTAATGTAAAGTCCTGTTAAAATCGATTCAGCTTCCATATACAGGGTGAGATGAAAAAACTGCAATCAACCTCAGACTGCTGTCATTTCTAAGCCACTCGTCCGACAGCTTTTAAAGCATTTTGGTAAAAATTTTCCAGAAAAAAATATTCGTGATGGAATTCAAGCGTGATAATGTGATTTCTTTATATTTGGCTGGAAAACTACAAGCGGCTATCGTTAAAGTACTCCAGCATTTAAATGTGAATAAATCTTCTGTGTCTCGTACCATCACTCGTTGCCGTGATGCTGGTATCATAGCCCGACGTCAAGGAAGTGGACGGAAGAAAACAGCAACATCAGCTGAAATGGTTCGAAAAGTAAAGAAGTGACTTGATCGAAACCCGCGTCGCAATGACCGAAAAATGGCTCGTGAGCTGAACATATCGCAATATTCCATTCGGCAAATATTGAAAGTAAAGCCATTGAAATTCCAAAAAAGTGCATGAACCTACGCCGCAAAGAAAATAGACTCAAAAGAGCTAAAGAGTTGTTTCGCTTGGCCGAAAGTGGTAAACTGTCGAATTAGGTTTTCTCCGATGAGAAAACATTCATTGTCCAGCAGTTTGTAAACAAACAAAATTATCGTGTTTACTTACCAAAGAGGTCAGCTAAAAATGTGCACCTTCGTTTGGCCACCAGAACTCAAGGCCACCATAACAGCTGATCGTCGCTCTCCGCTCGTATTAATGGACCGTGTCATCAGAATTACTGCCGAATATTATGGCGAAAATAAAGTCTTGGACACGTAAACATTTTGGCCGCAAACTTTGGACATTCCAACAGGACTCAGCACCATCGCACTCAGCACGCGTCACCCAAGAATGGCTACAAAATGAGGTTCCTCGCTTCATATCCAGCGCACAATGGCCACCAAAATCTCCGTATACCAATCCGTTGGACTATTGTGTCTGGAGTATTTTGGAAAGCAAGGTTGGCACTAAAAAATGTGTCGATCACCTCAAGCAAGCGCTTCGCCGGGAATGGGCCAAAATACCGCGGAGCAACATTCGGGCAGCGTGTGACGGTTTCATTGTCCGCTTGAAGGCCATATTTCGTGCAAAAAGTCACCAATTCGAACAAATCTGAACTTATTCTAAAATTTTATGCTATTTCCGACATTTATTGCTTTCATTCAATAAAATTAAAAAAAAACATTAAAATTTATGGCTTTGGACTTTGTTGCAGTTTTTTTTTCTCACCCTTTATATTTTCGTTCGATTTTATGTAAATGATTGACACAAAATTGTGCACAACGTACCGCAATGGGTAATTTATGGCGATGTTTTTCTCAGCGTTCCTAATTAAGACTTAAATAATTGAGTTTTATTGGAATTAGTTCAGATTTAGATAGAGCACCCATATTTATTTTTGACCATTTTCATGTATATTGTTCGCCAAATAACCAAACTATGTCAAAATAAGATGCAATTTTGCATAGTATTCCCGATTTAAGTCTTCGCGATTGAAATTAAATTTTGCATTTCCGAATGAAATGTGTAAGTAGTGACACATATAGAACAATATCACATATCTAGTTTCGTCCGCTTTAAGTTAAGTTAATTACAACTATTGTCGTGATTGCTGATCGCACGAAATTGTTCGCAAGTTAATCAAATTTTTCAGTAAACTAATGTTTCATTTTACTGAAAACAACGCAATAAAAAAACAAAATTTGCAATGCTAAGATCAGAAATATGTATAGTAGTTCACGTAAAACCTCATAATGCGTCTTCACTACGAAATCCATTTTTTATGCACTTGAAATGTGCATCTACTATGTTTTCCAGCACTTCCACGTTCTAAAAACAAGTCAAACTGTGTAATTTCTGGTGGCAATTTGTTTTTACATACATATATTCCCAGCTTAGCTCGTGCATACTACTTTCCACAAAATTACAAAAAAATGCAACAAAACAAGCAACACAAATAAAATGTTTTTCAGCTTTTTTTTTTATTTTTGTTTTCTCATAATAAAAATAGAAAATATTACTCGAGTTAAGTTTTAGTTGCTGTCGTCGATGACATTGTTACCCGGCCATTCCTCCTCATTTACAACCTCTAGCAGATACAACAACAACTACTACAGTCGCTGCTACAATTGGTGTAGTTTTTGTTGTTGTTGTTGGTAGAACGACAATGACCGCATTCAGTGTGCCACAAGAACATCAGGTGCAAATGTTATTCCGCTGGTGTTTCCAAAAACTAAATACAAACGTGTTCAAGTGGAGATTAACAAAAACTACAACAATTGCAATTTCTGTTTCTGCTTTGTGTTCCAATTGGATTTTATGTCGCCACACCGCCACAATACACCCCGGCTGCAATTTAACATTAAACTATGCAACAACGACAACACTGCATCCTCCGACCTTCCTCAACCCCCCGGCACCCAAACCAAATGGTAGTTGGATTGGCTGCTGTAGTCAATTCAGCCGCCAGAGAACATTCAACACTCGAAAATGTCTTTCTGCGAATTGTGGTGGAACAATTGTTGTGTGTTAAATTCAATGCTGCTACTGCTACTGCTGTTGTTGCAATCGCATTTGGGAGTAACCGCAGTGCTTACTTTTCGGCGCTTACTAGCGTAAATTGTAATAAATTTAAATGTATAGTTTATTGTTAGTGTTGTCGTTGTTGTTGTTAGTTAGTTGCATTCTCGCATAACCTCATTTATGCTAATCCTCTCATCGTTTCTGTTTTTTTTCGTCTTCACCCCAACACCTCTGGAACAGCTGTAACTGGAGATGGTATCCAATGAGTAATGAACTGGTCGGACGTGCGCTTGTTACATGGCATTGCCATTTAATACCCCAACACTAATGAGATATGGGATGTTCGGTGTATAGATGGGATTTATCCTGATTATTATTATGTGGCAAATGAAATTGGAGTTTGTTCAGTGCATGTATATGTAGTTAGGAGCATGGTGTATGTAATAAATTTGGGACATTTGGGAAAATTTAATCTATAATTTAAAATCTATTCGAATAAATATTTTATTAATGACAATTGTAGAAATTATAACCCAATAGGAAAATAAAAAAATATAAAATATGGTTATAAATTGGGTTGAGCTAATTCGTAGTTAACACGAATTTGACATTGGTTCATAGTCAATAACAAAACCAGTAAGGAAAGTAGTAAAGTCGGACGGTGCCGACTATATGATACCCTTCACCACTATGGGTATATTAAACAGGACTATTAGCATGAAATTGGATGAAATAAAATATGTGATATTTATCTAAATGTGAATCAACGTAGATCTATCCATAAAGTATGTAAATCGACTTCAAACAAATATAAATAGGTCATCCGTTGGGCTATGTCTGTACTTCTAGAAAACGCAACTACATAATTCTATGCTCAATTTTGTACGTTGTGCAAAATTTGATGTCAAACTGACTAACATGAGGAGTTGATCTATCCAAATATTAAGCGATTTTAAACAAACTTGTCACAGGTTAGTTTATACTAATTCAGAACGTTTTGTTCCTATTGGTTCCTTGGTGCGTCAGTTACTCAAAATCAATCTATAATAAAAGGGAGCTATATCTAAATCTGGACCGATTTTCACGAAACAACGCAGACATCACTCTAGGCTCAATTCAGTACGTTATGCCAAATTTTGTGCAAATCAAAAGATATATAGGGACGTTGGTGCACCATTTACATTAAATCGGACGAAACTATATGTGAGAGCTACATAGAAATCTGGACTGATTTTCTCGAAACTTGGCAGACATCACCCTAGGCTCAATTCAGTACTTTATGCCAAATTTCGTGCAAATCGAAGGATATATAGGGACTTTGGTGCACCATTTACATGAAATCGGACGAAACTATATATGGGAGCTACATCTAAATCAGGACCGATTTTCATGAAACTTGGCAGACATCATTCTAGACATAAATGATTTTGCTGTACCAAATTTCGTGCAAATCAAAAGATATATAGGGACTTTAGGGCACCATTTACATGAAATCGGACGAAACTATATGTGGGAGCTATATAGAAATCTGGACAGAATTTCTCGAACCCTGGCAGACATCACTCTAGGCTCAATTCAGTACGTTATGCCAAATTTCGTGCAAATCGAAGGATATATAGGGACTTTGGTGCACCATTTACACGAAATCGGACGAAACTATATATGGGAGCTATATCTAAATCTGGACCGATTTTCTCGAAACTTGGCAGACATCACTCTAGGCTTAATTCAGTACGTTATGCCAAATTTCGTGCAAATCAAAAGATATATAGGGACTTTGGGGCATCATTTGCATGAAATCGGACGAAACTATATATGGGAGCTATATCTAAATCTGGACCGATTTTCACGAAACTTGGCAGACATCATTATAGGCCAAAATGATTAGACTGTACCAAATTTCGTGCAAATCGAAAGATATATAGGGACCATTTACATTAAATCGGTTAAATATATATATGGGAGCTATATCTAAATCTGAACCGATTTTTCCCAATTTCAATAGGGCCGTTGGGCCGAATAAGTGACCTATGCAAAATTTCATCTAACAACTGGACAGACAGACGGATGGACGGACGGACATGCATAAATCGACTTAGAAAGTGATTTTTGCCTGTTACAAACATACGCACAAAGACATAATACCCTGTACCGCAGTGTGGTGAAGGGTATAAAAACGGAGCCAAAACCTGTAAGGAAAGTAGTAAAGTCGGACGGGGCCGACTATATGATACCCTTCACCACTTTGAGTATATTCAACAGATGAATCCTAACAGACGTCGCATTTTTAAAGGACCAGTAAAATGAAATTGGAACCATAAACACGTCATTCTGCAACCGATACTAAATTGTTCATTTGGTCAGATATAGAAGCCATATCTAAACCTGAACCTATTTCGGGAAACTTGACACACATCTAGACCTAATTCATTACTCTGTGCCAAATTTAGTGCAAACCGAAATATATTAAGGGACTTTGGTGCTCCCTTTACATTAAATCGGACGAAAATATATATGGGAGTTATATCTAAATCCGAACCGATTTTAAGGAAACTTAACACACATCATCCTAGACCTATTTCATTACGCTGAGCCAAATTTAGTGCAAATCGAGAGATATATAGGGACTTTTGTGCACAATTTAAGGGTGAAGGGTATAAAAAGAATTTGGTTCAAGAACCCCAAAATACCGAAAATTGGTGAGTACCCTTATGTGAGGGCTACGAGAAAAAAGTGACCAATATTTATAATATATAGTGTAGAGATGTGCTACCTAATAAGAACTCGACGTCAATTCGGTCAAAAAATGCAGAACCCCCAAAATACCAAAAATTTGGGGGTACCGTTATATGGGGACTACCAGAAAAACTGGACATATATTTATAATTTTTAGTGGAGTAATTTGATACACAATATGAATCCAATGTACAAAATTTCCGAGAATTCAGTTATAAAAGGAGCCAAAGAACCTGAAAATACCGAAAATTGGGGAACCCTTATATGGGGGCTTTTCGAAAAAATGGACCTTTATTTATAATTTTTGGTAGGGAGATTTGCTACCCAATAATAACTCAAAGTACCAAATTTCAGCGAATTCAGTTAAAAACGCGCTCAAGAACCTCAAAATACCGAAAATTTGGGGGTACCCTTATATAGGGGCTATCCGATAAAATGGACCTATATTTATAATTTTTGGAAGGGAGATTTGCTACCCAATAAGAACATAAAGAACCAAATTTCAGCGAATTCGGTCGAGAAATGCTATCAAAACCCCCAAAATACCGAAAATTGGGGGTAATCTTATATGGGGGCTATCCGAAAAAATTGACCTTTATTTATAATTTTTGGTAGACAGATTTGCTACCCAATAAGAACTCAAAGTACCAAATTTCAGCGAATTCGGTTGAAAAACGCGCTCAAGAACCTCAAAATACCGAAAATTTGGGGGTACCGTGGACCGATTTTCTTCAATTTCAATAGGGTTCGTCCTTGGGCCAATTAAGTGACCTGTGCCAAATTTCATTCAAATCGGACCATAAATGCGACGTGTACTTGTTAACAAAAATATATGGACGGACAGACGGACGGACATGCATAAATCAACTCAGAAAGTGGTTCTATGCACATTTTCAAAAGGAACCATGGGTCTATCTCCATTATTTTTGCCTGTTACAAACATATGCACAAAGACATAATACCCTGTACCACAGTGTGGTGAAGGGTATAAATATTAAACTGGACTATTAGCATGAAATTGGATGAAATAAAATATGTGATATTTATCTAAATGTGAATCAACGTAGATCTATCCATAAAGTATGTAAATCGACTTCAAACAAATATAAATAGGTCATCCGTTGGGCTATGTCTGTACTTCTAGAAAACGCAACTACATAATTCTATGCTCAATTTTGTACGTTGTGCAAAATTTGATGTCAAACTGACTAACATGAGGAGTTGATCTATCCAAATATTAAGCGATTTTAAACAAACTTGTCACAGGTTAGTTTATACTAATTCAGAACGTTTTGTTCCTATTGGTTCCTTGGTGCGTCAGTTACTCAAAATCAATCTATAATAAAAGGGAGCTATATCTAAATCTGGACCGATTTTCACGAAACAACGCAGACATCACTCTAGGCTCAATTCAGTACGTTATGCCAAATTTTGTGCAAATCAAAAGATATATAGGGACGTTGGTGCACCATTTACATTAAATCGGACGAAACTATATGTGAGAGCTACATAGAAATCTGGACTGATTTTCTCGAAACTTGGCAGACATCACCCTAGGCTCAATTCAGTACTTTATGCCAAATTTCGTGCAAATCGAAGGATATATAGGGACTTTGGTGCACCATTTACATGAAATCGGACGAAACTATATATGGGAGCTACATCTAAATCAGGACCGATTTTCATGAAACTTGGCAGACATCATTCTAGACATAAATGATTTTGCTGTACCAAATTTCGTGCAAATCAAAAGATATATAGGGACTTTAGGGCACCATTTACATGAAATCGGACGAAACTATATGTGGGAGCTATATAGAAATCTGGACAGAATTTCTCGAACCCTGGCAGACATCACTCTAGGCTCAATTCAGTACGTTATGCCAAATTTCGTGCAAATCGAAGGATATATAGGGACTTTGGTGCACCATTTACACGAAATCGGACGAAACTATATATGGGAGCTATATCTAAATCTGGACCGATTTTCTCGAAACTTGGCAGACATCACTCTAGGCTTAATTCAGTACGTTATGCCAAATTTCGTGCAAATCAAAAGATATATAGGGACTTTGGGGCATCATTTGCATGAAATCGGACGAAACTATATATGGGAGCTATATCTAAATCTGGACCGATTTTCACGAAACTTGGCAGACATCATTATAGGCCAAAATGATTAGACTGTACCAAATTTCGTGCAAATCGAAAGATATATAGGGACCATTTACATTAAATCGGTTAAATATATATATGGGAGCTATATCTAAATCTGAACCGATTTTTCCCAATTTCAATAGGGCCGTTGGGCCGAATAAGTGACCTATGCAAAATTTCATCTAACAACTGGACAGACAGACGGATGGACGGACGGACATGCATAAATCGACTTAGAAAGTGATTTTTGCCTGTTACAAACATACGCACAAAGACATAATACCCTGTACCGCAGTGTGGTGAAGGGTATAAAAACGGAGCCAAAACCTGTAAGGAAAGTAGTAAAGTCGGACGGGGCCGACTATATGATACCCTTCACCACTTTGAGTATATTCAACAGATGAATCCTAACAGACGTCGCATTTTTAAAGGACCAGTAAAATGAAATTGGAACCATAAACACGTCATTCTGCAACCGATACTAAATTGTTCATTTGGTCAGATATAGAAGCCATATCTAAATCTGAACCTATTTCGGGAAACTTGACACACATCTAGACCTAATTCATTACTCTGTGCCAAATTTAGTGCAAACCGAAAGATATTAAGGGACTTTGGTGCTCCCTTTACATTAAATCGGACGAAAATATATATGGGAGTTATATCTAAATCCGAACCGATTTTAAGGAAACTTAACACACATCATCCTAGACCTATTTCATTACGCTGAGCCAAATTTAGTGCAAATCGAGAGATATATAGGGACTTTTGTGCACAATTTAAGGGTGAAGGGTATAAAAAGAATTTGGTTCAAGAACCCCAAAATACCGAAAATTGGTGAGTACCCTTATGTGAGGGCTACGAGAAAAAAGTGACCAATATTTATAATATATAGTGTAGAGATGTGCTACCTAATAAGAACTCGACGTCAATTCGGTCAAAAAATGCAGAACCCCCAAAATACCAAAAATTTGGGGGTACCGTTATATGGGGACTACCAGAAAAACTGGACATATATTTATAATTTTTAGTGGAGTAATTTGATACACAATATGAATCCAATGTACAAAATTTCCGAGAATTCAGTTATAAAAGGAGCCAAAGAACCTGAAAATACCGAAAATTGGGGAACCCTTATATGGGGGCTTTTCGAAAAAATGGACCTTTATTTATAATTTTTGGTAGGGAGATTTGCTACCCAATAATAACTCAAAGTACCAAATTTCAGCGAATTCAGTTAAAAACGCGCTCAAGAACCTCAAAATACCGAAAATTTGGGGGTACCCTTATATAGGGGCTATCCGATAAAATGGACCTATATTTATAATTTTTGGAAGGGAGATTTGCTACCCAATAAGAACCCAAATTTCAGCGAATTCGGTCGAGAAATGCTGATCAAAACCCCCAAAATACCGAAAATTGGGGGTAATCTTATATGGGGGCTATCCGAAAAAATTGACCTTTATTTATAATTTTTGGTAGACAGATTTGCTACCCAATAAGAACTCAAAGTACCAAATTTCAGCGAATTCGGTTGAAAAAAGCGCTCAAGAACCTCAAAATACCGAAAATTTGGGGGTACCGTGGACCGATTTTCTTCAATTTCAATAGGGTTCGTCCTTGGGCCAATTAAGTGACCTGTGCCAAATTTCATTCAAATCGGACCATAAATGCGACGTGTACTTGTTAACAAAAATATATGGACGGACAGACGGACGGACATGCATAAATCAACTCAGAAAGTGGTTCTATGCACATTTTCAAAAGGAACCATGGGTCTATCTCCATTATTTTTGCCTGTTACAAACATATGCACAAAGACATAATACCCTGTACCACAGTGTGGTGAAGGGTATAAATATGGTTAGCATGATCATATTCCATTAGGTCTCAAATGTAAAAAAGAAAATAAATTTGATATTCACATATCTACATTCTCTTGAACCGTCACATACATATACATATCTACATTCTCTTGAACCGTCACATTTCATATACATTTGAATATTATATATTTCCCATATAAAGATAGCTAAGTATATATGTATATGTTGAAGCTCCCAATCGAATTATACAACTGACTATATGCAACTCCGATACAAATCCTCTGAGTGTAGGTCCATTTGTTGGCATGTCCATAGTTTGACATATTTAGAATACTCGTCTTATGGTGAAGGGTGTTTTACGTTTAGCCGGGCGAACGCAATCGCGTCTTTTTACTTTAAACTATTATCGATGATTATCGACTTTTCTGTCGATAATTGGATACAAAATTCCACTGCATATTAGCTATTAGCAGAATGTTCGCGTTAACCGCACGCTAAAAGTTAAAATATATTTAACTCCGAAGCGCAATGCACATCAACTTCGAGCGTTTGTGTTATCGTTTCATTGTGGTTGTTGTATTTTCGATAGCACATAACACAACGGATGGTTCAACGCGAATATTCAGCTTAGCCCTTTATAGCGTGCTGCATGGCGTATACATAATACTGTAGTCTTTTCATCATACATACGCACCCCACTACTAAATCAATACAATAAAATCCAATACCGCAGATTATCTATCCGCACGTAAACGTAACATTTGCTATATCCCAATATTCGACTATCGAGTGTTAATCTGTATATTCTCAACTCAAATGTGACCTATCCCTTCCATGGTGTAGCATAAAACGAGCTGTGATTGAAGGGGTTGGGGTTAAAGGTACAATAAGGAAGCTGGAGCCAGTCTGGTTCCGGCCTTATTACTCGTCGTAGGGGCAGGTTCAGAGCTTCCGTGACTTGCTTCGGGTACATTAAATTATTTTAATTCACGTGACCAAAAAATTAAAGAAAGTTAACAGAATGAAGATACAGAGGAATATTTCTTTGTGGCTTAATATTATTTCGGGTCGACGATATCTTGATTCGCCCGACATGACCTCCCAACCTAATCACATGAATTATCTTCCTGCTGACTAAAAAGTTTGCTGTGATACCCTACTTCTTCCTTATCTGTTCACCCAACTTTGTCATGGAATCAAACATCAAAGCGGTTTACTCAGACAAAGACATGCTTAATATATTAATTAAGTCATATAAAATTAAACATACTAATCCTAAGATCATATTTCAGATGGAATGGTTAAGATACAGGATATTCAAAGTGTCAATAACCAAAAAATAATTCCAAATATATGGACAATATTGCCAATTTTTGACATAGCTGAATCCGAGGTTGACCTTTATAATTCGGAAATTACTTAAGTATATGAAAAAAAGTTGAATAGGGTTAACTGATCTGTCGCTGCAAACTTTTCATGACATTGACCTCCAAACTTTATTTGGGTGGAAGCTGTGTCTACTTTAATGTAAGAAAATGTGTAAAAACAGGTTTAGGCGAACCAGTTTTTTATGTTCTCTATCGACTTGTGATTAAGCCACTCATTTTACGGTCTTCGTGTCAAAGTAAAACTAGAAGCCTACAAAATGTATCATTTTTCAAAATTTCAATTGCATCTACCTTTAAATGATGCTGACATTTTGAAGTTCGATTTTAAGTGTTTTTTGAATATAACTTCTGGCATTAATGCGCAAAAATCAATTTCTAAACATCGATTATAAGATTATTATAGTCACGAATCTGAGTAATATGATATATATTTTGTGTATGTAGTATGCACAGCTTCAGAGAAATACTCATCCAAATGTGAAAAATGTGTGCGATCATATTTCTAAAAAACCTATTTTTCGATCCAAATTTTTAGATCTGTCAATTGCAGGCTAGGGTACCCGCGATCAGTAAGGTTTTTTACGTTTCGGATGAAATAAATTCGTCTTCGTGAAAATCCATCTGCTAGAACGGCGGGAACTGGCCTTCCAAAGCACGAAATTTGGCCAAAAATGTTTTCCAAAATATTGCGGATTTAATTGCATTTTCTGTGGATCATTTCCGTTTCAGTAAATGGCCTGATACGAATTTTGAAGTTTTACTAAAAAAATACAAAAAATACATCTCTCTCTTCAGCCGAAAGAGAGATGTACCCAATTTATCTCAAAAATAGAGTGAGCTGGGTCATCCATGGTTCTTAATGGACCGCATTGAAATATGTATAGATCGATTTTTTAGGGTGCACACCGAAATCGGATGCGCGTTAATGGCATATGGAGTTTTCGTTTTACGAGTTTTTGGGTACTTCAATGCAATGTGTAGTACATCTTAGCCGTCAAATTAAATTTCGCAAAATATGCGTGGACTGGAAAATAACCTGCAGTATTTCATGGAAACCGCATGCGCATCAAATGATTTTGAAGATTACGTGATTTAGACGCAACTTAAAATGTAAAATTTCAAAATATAGTTTCATCCATATATAACGATTTAATTTCATCCATATAATCTAGTCCTGATAATCGCGACTTAATTCCAATATTGGCAAACAACACAACAAATCATAATGAAACCCCTTATAATATATACTTACTAAACATATCAATAATCTGAATCTCTTAACTTAACAGTAGCCCCTTGAGACTAATCGATTTAGCGTTCTTATATTATTAAGAAACATGTTCATAATCGTTATCTAATTTTCACTTTCTTATCAATTACACAAGAAGTTTATATTTAACTCATTTGCATTTGTTACATAATTTAACGTCAACTTCCCCCAATTATAAATAAATCAAAGTTCTATAATTAGTCTTCTTGCTAATAAAAATTAAAACATCAATAATTAATGAAATCAAAATAACAAAAAAGCATCACAAAAGTGCTTACCTTTATTCCAAACATTTGGATCTTTATCACCTTTGCTTTGTTGTGGTTTTAAAGAAATAAAGTGCGAACAAACAATTCGAAATTTAATGACACCCGAAATGGTGTGAGCAACAACAGATGACAGGACAAAAGAAAGATACAACATTTCTGTCGATTGTCCGACGATAAAGAAAAATGTAAATTACTTCAATTCAATTGAAACTTTTTTCATTTATTTTGTTTGTCGACTGTTTTTTTTTAGTTCACCTAAGTAAACAGTTCGTAATAAGGATTTTTTTGCCATAGAAAATTAAGATTAAAATTCATGTGAAAAGTAATCAATAAGCGACCCCTTATAAAGAACAAAAAAAGATAAAAGAAAGGGAAGTTTTTATTGATAGGGGTAGTATGGATAATTAGATTAATTCTGAATAAAATAAGTTTATTTATATTTTTCGAAATGTTTGTACAATCGGCATCTAAAGTAAGGAAATTAAAAGGATTATGTTGCAAAAAAGTTTACACCAGCTGAAGGTGTCCTGTTTAACTACATTCAGAAGTGACACACTGAAATATTAAGCTTGGGCAAGACTAAATCCACAGATGTGAGACCTAAGTAATTGCACGATGCCTTTTTGTTCCAAACCTGGAGAAACCTATGCAAGAGCATCTACATGTAAAGAAGTGGATATTTAGTTAATATTATTTTTTAATATAATACAATAACCGCATAGTTGAAATTTGACAACCCCGAACTAAACAAATAAATTCAAAGACGTAACCAACGTTATTTTAACGTATAGACGTATACATGTTCATGTCAATTTATAAAATATGATATGATACCTATCTTATTCTTAACTGGTATTTTTGACGTTTCAGCCGATTCTTCCAAAAAAGACTATTGTCTACCGGCATCGACGATTTAGTTATGATCGGGAAAGGTTGTTGTTGGGTGAAGGCACAATGATCGGCTACGACGATTTAACGATGATCGGGAAGGTTGTTATCGGATATTGTTACGAATATAGGATAAGACGATTTAGCGACGATCAGGACCGATTATTAACGGTAATCGGCCACGACGATTTTATACAGGTTAGTATTACATATTGACTAAGGGCGAATCGAATGAACATGCATAATAAAAAATAGCAAGCCGACCTCAGTGGATGAAAGTGAAATACTTATGTTTGCGGAGTCATAACGTGAATGAGACTTATATAATAGAGTAGCTGACACGAGCAAATGCTAATGCACTCGTTGTTGGTACTCATGGGGACGTCAATATAGATATACTCCGAACCTCTTATTAGGTTATCCATGTAAACGTCCATCATCATTTTAGGTAAATTTAAGACCAAGGTCGAATTTTTGAAGTGACAGTATTTTTAGCTTGTCGAGTTTTGGTGGGTACAAAACTTCTTCACAAATAACTTTCAATATTGGCCTATTTTTGACCTGTCCCATTTTTGGAACTCTAAAGATCTTAGCCGAATTTTCGAATATGAGTGTTTTGTAATTTGGAATTTATGTTTCTCAGAAAATAAAAAAATCCTGGCAGTTATGGTATAGCCCTCACATCAATGCCCCGGCCAGAGGCCGCAATTATGGCCCAAACATCGCGAATTTTTGCATGGAGAAGGGGATCGGACCAAAGAATAAGCATGCCTGTCGGTCAATATTTAGCGGGTCAAATGGACCGTAACTTTTGTGTGAAAAATGACAAAATTTGTATTCTATAGCGTATATATTTACCACTGAAGGTCATAGAACCGAGATGTTCATAATATAGCGTAGAGGTGTGATTGACCTTTAAATTGATACAAATTATATTGCCGTAGGTACTCGTATGAGGGAGTTACACTTAAATATTTACAGGTGCTTACGTATTTATATATTATTTAGTAACCTATTACCACACTGGAGGGCGGAAATATAGCGCTGATCGCTTTGAAATGTTCCATGAGGTTCCAGTTATGGTCAAGGACAACGCCCAAAATGCTAGGTGATGATCAGATAATAATTTTCAGGAGGAGAGAGGAAACAAATGTTCCTCTCTAATGAGTTTTACTTAATTCGATATACATAACTAATTACAATTTACAACAATGATCTTAAGAGCCCCCATTTCAGTCGGGCGTAGGTCTTTTTATTCCCTCTATAATTAGACGCAGTGTACATTAAACTTTTAATTCTGCTTGCAACACATTCAAATATTCCTCCGAGACCCCATTATGTATATACATATATTTTTGATCCGAATAAAATTCTATGTCGATTTATGCGTGTCCGTTGAAATCGTTATAGGGATCGCAACATTTAAAATAAAGCTCTGAAATTTGGCACAGTCTCCTAGGATGCTTGGTATTGCTAATATATCTGTCGGTGTAGCCCCCATATAACGGTACCCCCAATATTCGGTAGTTTGGGGATTAAGGACAAGTTTTTTCTATCTACTTGGTTATAATTTAGTGTTATGGGTTCCCGTTGTATACATGTGCTATACCGCACTAAAAATTATTATAACGTTACCTCCTCATATTCGGTAAATTTGGGATCTTGGACACGTTTATTAATCAAATTGGCTGTATTTTTCTACCCTTTCCCACTCTGTGTTACAGGATATTATGTCTTTGAGATAGACACCTGGTTAATTTTGAGAATATACATAGAATCACTTTCTGAGTTAATTTATGCATGTACGTCTGTCCATGTGTTCTTGTGAACAAAATACCGGTCGCATTTATGATCCGATTTGAGTGAAATTTGCACAAGTCCTTATTTATCCAAAGGACGAACTCTATTGAATTAGATTTTGAATTGAATTAAGTCCAGTTTGATATCTATCAAGTTTTGTTGAAATCGGTTCAGATCGGATATAATTTCCATTTATATTTCCATCCGATTTCATCTGAATGGTATACGAAAAAAAGTAAAGTTTCTCCGATTGGAACGAATTTGTGCAAAACAAACCAAATAGGACCTAAAAAAACTTGTATTGGAGAAAGTTGAAAAGTCGGCCCCGTCCTAGTTTTAAACTTTCTTTGTTGGTTTTATTTTGGGTTCTCATGGTAAAGGACATTCTTGTACTTAAATTTATTAACGTTGAACCAAGTTTGTGTATAGCCCTCATATATCTGAAAATGATTTCACTACACATAATGATCAATATTGATCCCCGTTTTGGTATAGCCCCATGAAAAGCTAGAACCCCTTTTAGGGTATATTCTTGGTCCTATCACAATATGAGTTTTCTAATAGGAGCCCTCATCCATTTTAGATATTTTGGAAATCCGCTCATGCTTTCGCCCGGGCTGAATTTAACATCATTTTAAATTGTTTTGATTGGTTAATGGCTTATATTCTTAAAGGTATTTATACTTTTTTCACCAGAAGCTATTTTCATTTATATTTAAAATTTTAATAACACTAATTTTACTTTTCTTATGTCTTATTTTTAAAATAAATCCAACTTATTTAATTATAATTAAACATTTTCCCCTTTCCCTCCTAAAATCTTAATTAAATATATACGAATATTTAGTACAGTTCCCAGCTGGCCAGTAGTAAACCACTGTCTTGTGGCTCTATTCAAAACTTCTATTCAACCACATTGAAAACACTTTACTTTCCAACCCGATTAAAATGTAGCACTTTCCCCTTTTTATTTTCATGCAAGGGTTGGTGTTTTTGTTGGTTCTTGCTTCCATGTTGGCACTAAGCTTGGTGTTGGTAGAAAAAAACTTTAATTATGTAAATTGAAAATAATCAAACTTGAACTTTCTCTAAACATCTTATCGGATCAAAAAAAAACTTAAAATATCTTCTAAGTCCAACACTATTTTTCCGGTTTCTTGCATATCCATTGCATGGCACTGGAATGCCCCTTGTATCGGCTCATACAAAACGGAGAAAAAAATAAAAAGAACAACATAATCCTTTTTATAATAGTTCTGCAGGATAAATATAATTGAAATTTATACAGTTTTTCGGCACAACAAAAAAAATTAAACACTTTCTTTTTTAAGAATAGCATTTACAGCATAGATTTTACTATTAAGGTATTAAAGACAAAATAGCTTTTTGTGTTTTTAGGCCGTAACACAATTTTTATTTTCTTGCAAACCTCAAATGGATTTATTTTAAGAACAACCCTCAGCTTTAGTTCTATACCACAAAGAAGTGTGTCACACCGAACGTTTTCAACTTGTCTCTTCTTTTGTATAAACGTATGTTGACATTATGCTTGTAAGACTCAGAAACATGTTGCTTGAATGTGAAATGAAACTGAAAACGGATAAAATATTACCTAAATAAAACGCCAAATGTATTTTACATATAAATTTAATATGAACTAAGAACTGTTCTACCACACGCCTTAATTCTGATCCGAACATCGCAGAACCTTACACGATGAATGAGATCTAACCAAGGAATAATCGTAAATGTTTTGATGATAATTGACAAATATTGATTGAGTCAAAGGGACGAAGACTTTTGTGAAATGTGACAAAATGGTTGCCAGAAAGAGTGGACCGACCCATCGGTCCATCTTCCAACTTGAATTATGTTTGAAAGAAATATTACGATGTGCATATTTGGAATAATATCGGACATTCCACGCCATTGTTTCTAGATTACAAAGTTTCAAAATGTTGACCTTTTGAGGGGGAGGTACTAGAATATGTGGACCGATAACTCCAATCTACCAAAAAGTAGAGTTTGAAATATTAAGTTTTGTAAAGTTTGGTTTGAATCGGATGCTGTTTTCGCGTGATATTATAAAATGCATTTTCAGCACAATTGTCACCACTTTGGTGAGGCAACAGTTGATCTTTATTCCCCATCTTCGAAATTAAACTAAGTTTGAAAGGAATATTAAGATGTTCAAAGTTTGTATCAAATCGAAAATACCATTCGCCTAATATTGGACTCAAAAGTTTTGAATATGTTGATCCTTTGTGAGGAAGGTACCAGAAGGAGTGGACCAATGAATCCATCTTCGGACATGATCAAGGATTGGTAAAAATATTACGATGTACGATTGGTTAAAATATTACGATTGGGCATTCCTTTCGCTTAATTTAAATTTAACCTTAATTTAAATTTTGAACCTTTACGGGGGGAGGGGTATGAGAAACAAAAAGAAGAGAACCAATGGGTCCCATCTTCGGATAGGCTAATAAGTTTTGCAAAGTTTAGCTAAAATCGAATAGTCCGTCCGTATTAAATTATAAAATTAATTTTCAGCAAAATGTTGACAATTTGCGGGAGAAAGTACCAGAAGGAGTGGCCCGATATTCCCGATCTTCGAACTTAAATTAAATTTGGAAGCAATATTAAAATGTGCAAAATTTGAATGAAATTGGTTGATCCCTTCAAGTGTTATCGTGGGCCCCAGACATATAATTTCTTCCTCTTCGGAGAATCATCAGAAAAGTCAAAATTATTTACTAAGATTTCAATTTTTTCAAAATTTTTTAAAACGGTATTAAAACGTTTTTTCAAATTGAAAAACTCCGATAACGATAAAAATTAATTTCAAGGTCTCTACATTCCGGACAGGACCAGCGAAGACCTTTTGACCTGTTTGTAATGTAGTCAAAATGCCTACCATTAAAACCAGCACATTTTAAGAGAGCATGGTTATCGCATAACCAGCAAGTAATTAATCGTTCATTTATATTCTTAAACCAATATTCCGATGAGGCACATTTTTTCCGCAGCAAAGTGTATATCAACTCATTAGCCAAATGGCTCAAGGTATAAGTAAATAGGATCTTCCATACACTAACAAATAATATGAAAATTAATTCATCAATATGGCAGCTGCTATGACACTTCTACCAAGTAGACCTTTCAGTCATTTAATATCTGAAAATAGACCCCAAACTTTTTCAACACAATTTAAAACCACAACATGTTAACGCCTTTTTTCAAATATTTCCATTTTCATCGTCCCGAGAATAACAACACCAGCAACAACATGCCGCCGATGCGTCGTCCTAATAACTGTCTAAAGTTTCATTTAATTATCAATTTCATTCTTCCGGTTCCTATTTCATTTGTAATTTGTTGCGTGAATTTACGGCATCCATTATGGGGGATTTTCACAAAAATTCAGTTGAGTGTTAAATGTTTTCGGACTACGGCGGAGGCAAACGAAGTGCGACCAACCAGCATTAAATTAAAATCATCCAAGACGACAGCTGAAAAGTTTTTCGGTTGTTTTTCTTAATTAAACAAAATACAAACATCCGTAAATTCTTTTCTGTGTGGTGTGGTGTTGTGTAATGTTCGGCTATTGAGCGACCTTCTGCTAGACTTTACCACAGCAGAATGGTTCGAAACGAAACCGAACCGAATGCAATGGCAAATATCAACAATGGAGCAAAAGTCAACTGTTAACACCATTTCTATTTGCTTTAGCCTTTACTTTTAGTTTTTTTCTCTGTTCCGTTTTCCTCTTCTTCTTCTTCCTGTTCGGTTGTGCCACTTTGTCGGCTACGTTCGGACACGACAATTGCTTTGAGTTGAAATTCATTAAAGATGTGGCCAATTATGCACTTCATTTTGTATTTTGGCAATAATTGCTGAATGTATCCGGAATGAATGTCCGCTCGGCAAAGAAAGGACAATGCCAGCAAAAAGCAAAAGTGAACAAATGAGAAAACGTAACAACAAAAGAAAGCAACGATCAAACACAGTTGCACACACAGACACACACATATACGTTCGAGAGCAATTGTTGTGCCACTTATGTCAAGTAGACTACTGCTGATATTAAAAACTCATTTTGACCTTCTGAACTTTTCATTACTATGGAAAAGTTTCATTTTCATTCTATAACCCACTGAAGTCAAAATAAAAAATTTCTTTTTATAACAAAGAAAATTAGGTCGCCAGCCCCCGAAGATGTTGCATTTCCATGTAATTTAATATGCAAAGATTTATTTGCAAAAGAAATGCCCATTGACATTAGAAAGGATGGCTTTTGAATTTAGACAAACGAATTGCAATTGGCATGCTTAATTTCGTAGAATGCAATCATTGAAAATAAAATAAATAATTAAGAAAATCATATTTTTAACTGAATTATTTTACTAAACACACATACAACTGCCAGTGTTATACTCTGGAGATAATAGTCAATTATCGATTTTTAAGCGATTTTGCTATAATTGATGACAATTTAATAAAGTTTCCGTATAAAACAATATACAGAATTTTCGTAATTTTCAGCGAGATTAATAAATTTATACATACAATGATGGCATGGGTATTTGCTAATCCTGAAAATCAAGAGTTTATATGCAAAAACATGACCTGATCTTCAATCTTCAAACTTTATCTGCCTTTAAAAATATGAAATTTTGTCACATGTGGCTTTCAGTAGATGTCATTACAAATTTATACTTATTCCGTTTTTTACACAAATACATAATTCCAATGGGTGACCTTTTTTAATTATTAAAAGGAAAACCCTTATTTTAGTAAATTTATTTTAGAGAAAAACCTTAAATTGATATGTCTCATTTCGTTATTACAACAGGCATACGGACAATGTCAATTTCGGAATCAAAAATTAAA
The DNA here is from genome assembly GCF_032173495.1 of Musca vetustissima. NCBI lineage: Eukaryota > Metazoa > Arthropoda > Insecta > Diptera > Muscidae > Musca > Musca vetustissima. Next base: position 208,602 of record NW_026877906.1, on the reverse strand, counting down.
AATTCTGTGAGTTACAAAACAACATAAAAACTCATCCACTGTATGGTGCTTCAAATGCCTAAAATTGGCCAGGCCCCCAATGATAATATTATTGGAGCAGGTTTATCATCCTTTAAGAAACCATATTTGAAAATTCGGCTCGCATCTTCATAATAGGCGGAACCTTTACATAAGCATTTTTGTTGGGAAATATGGGACCCCAATAATATACCCCAATATCAAATTACAGATAACTCCAGATGTTGATTATATCACTGTAAATTGTCTGCTACTAGATTGGAAAGTTTGTAAAAAATGGGCTATTAACTGTGAAATAAAAACCTTGAAAGTACTGAAAATGATGCAAGGCATGTTTGGGACTATGTCAAAACTTTGATCTATTTAGAAAATTGCAGCAAAAGTTTTTTTTCCATTATGAAGTCGAAATAGTCAACTAGTCAAATTAAAGCCGTTTTTGTGGGAAATGCAGCTAAATCTATCGAAATATTGAATGAAAGCTGGTCTCAGTTCGATACGTTGTGCAAAATTTCGTGTTACTCAGTGCACCATTTACCTTAAATCCAAAGATTAATTTATATTAACTTCAGTTCACTCTACAAAATTGTGTGTCAATCGTACAAACTTTGGGTCCTTAGTGCACTATTTACATAAAATCGGAGGAAAATATATATGGGAGCTATATCTAAATTTGAACCGAAATTTAGCAGATATCAGTTTAGACTCAGTTCAGTACGCTAAGTAAAATTTCGTGCAAATCTGAACCGAACCGGTTTAATTAAGTACGCTGTGCCAAAATTCGTGTAATTTGAATGATATATAGGGCATTGGTGCACCATTTACATTAAATCGGTCGAAAATATATATAGGAGCTATATGTGAATCTGAATCGATTTTCACGAAAATTAGCACACGTCATTGTAAACTTAATTAAGCGCGCTATGCCAACTTTCGTGTAAATCGAAGGATATATAGGGACATTGGTCTACCATTTAGATTAAATCGGACGAAACCATATATGGGAGCTATATCCAAATCTGAACCGATTTTTACGAAACTTAGCACACAATATTCTAGGCTCAATTCAGTACTCTGTGCCAAATTTCGTGCAACTCGAAAGATATATAGCCACTTTGGTGCACAATTTACCTTAAATCGGACGAAAATATATATATATATATATATATGGGAGCTATATCTAAATCTGAACCGATTTTTCCCAATTTAAATAGGGTTCGTCATTGGGCCAAATAAATGAGCTGTGCCAAATAACACCCTGTACCACAGTGTCGTGAAGGGTATTCATATTATATATAGTACATTCTAAAAATGTTGGTCGCCTTATACGAACATATATAACATTAAAACTAACTGTTTTCAACTTTCCTCTAAACGGATTCTCTTGTAATGCCTGTCATTATATTAAGTTTCAAAATAAGTGTAACTGCCAGTGATATGACAAGATAGGTTGAGTTTTCAAAAGACAGCAAAATTTGAAGACTGGCATATCAAAGCTTAATATTTTTTAACATTTTATAGCTTAAGTTTAGAGATAATATTTAATTATAATATAATAAGTAAATAAAGATATGCCAGATTTATATTATCAATTGTTGATAACATTTTGACACTTTTATTAAATTTAGATTGAATTCTATTATGTCTTCTGCACACCAATATTTACTAATAGCAACTAAATACCACAATATTACTTTATAAAATTTATGTTCTTATCATTGCAGGAATTTGAAAGAAATGGAAATACTTTGAAGACTCAGACAGCACAAATACTCGAATCTGAATCCGACAGCCAGCCAGGAGGCTGTGAATGTGGAATTAATCAAATGCCAGCAGAAATTGTTGGTATTGTCTGGAACTTGATTAGCATAGACAGAAAATTGTAAAGAATTTTACAACAAATAGCTACATGGCTACACAAAAAGAACAAAACAACAAACAAACAAAAGGAGATACAAATTGTACATTAAATTTAGTTTTAGTTAAATCGAATATGAATTAAAACCCAAAAAAACCAAATAAATTTAAATTGATAAAATAATGAAAATATAGGCCAAGAAATTGAAATCAACTTAAGAATCAAATAGTTATGAATTTAAACAAATAATTAAAATTAATTAGTAATCTATAAGTTTCTCATACTCAAACACACACAAAAACATAAATAAGTATACAAAGTCAACTAAGTATTTAATTGTATGTTTTTACTCTCTCACACAGATACACACACACATACAAACTCTTTATAAATTAGAATAAGTCCTTTCTTCAAACTACTTTGGAAGTCAAATAATGTCACAATTCAATCAAAATCAATGATAAGAACAACAACAACACAAACAGTAACTACAACAAGCCATATTAATTCCAATCAAATCAAAATGATAATTGATAATAAAATGAAATAATAAACAAATATAATTTATATGTAATTCTTTAATCTTAGCCGTTAAAGACAAAAAGCAAAATAAATTTGTAAAAGTTGATTTGATACTCAAGAAAGAGAGGTTAGTAGGGGGCTAAGGAGAACGGTATACAGTCATAAACAATTAAATCTTTAAGTGGAGATCAAAGGACATTTTTCACATACACACAATAGAACTACCCAATATATTCATTTATATATTTGATTGGCGTTGTAAGATTTTTAATTATGGAAAAAATTCAAAAAAATATGTTTACGATTTAAATTATCGGTATTTATCATTTATTTTGAAATTAAATCTATCATATTGAAAAATTTAAGGGAAATTGTCGTAGATATATTAATGCATAATAAAGGAGAATAAATGTTCAGTAAAATGCTGATATAAAAACTAGTAAGGAAAGCCCAAAAGTCGGTCGACTATATGATACTCTTCACAACTTTGAGTACCAATCTAAAATTTATGAAAAATTGAATGTCAATCATCGAGCAAAATATGTAAAAGGTCTACATATAAGTGGACGTATTTGAGCAACTGTGGCATCCACCATTTGCTATTTTGCAACACAGTGCTCTGTCCAAAATTTATCTAGACACAAAATTCAATGCGAAACTTGACATACATTAATCTAGACCTAAATCAGTACTCTGTGCAAAATTTTGTCTCAACCGGACAAATATCGTTAGTATGGAGCAACATTTACATAAAATTAGGGGAAACTATATATAGGAGCTATATCCAAACCTTATCAGATTTCAACAAAACTTGGCATGCATCAATCTAGACCTAATTTAGTACTCTGTGCCAAATTTTGTCCCAATCGGACATATATCGATAGTATGGTGCAACATTTACATAAAATTTGGGGAAACTATTTATAAGAGCTATATCCAAACCTTATCAGATTTCAACAAAACTTGGCATGCATCAATCTAGACCTAATTCAGTACTCTGTGCAAAATTTTGTCTCAATCGTACATATATCGTTAGTATGGTGCAACATTTACATAAATTCGGAGGAAACTATACATGGGATCTATATCTAAATCTGAACCGATTTAAACAAAACTTCGCATATATCAATCTGGACTTAATGCAGTACGCTGTGCAAAATTTTGTCTCAATCGGACTAATTTTGCGAGTTTGGTGCACAATTTACTTAAAATCGGACGAAGCTACATATGGAAGCTATATCTAAATCTAAACCGATTTCCACAACACTTCGCATACATCAATCAGGATTTGGTTGTACACCACTTCCGAAACGATGCCTCCTAGAAGGACCAACACAAACCAGGTAAGATCCGCAGACCTAGGGGCCCTGACTCCCATGCTACCGAAAACTTTCGGTCAGATTCATAGCTGAACATATTTCCTGAAGAACCTCAAACAGATCGAGATTGATCGTTCTGACTAACCCAATTTGAAACAATAAAAGATACACAATCGAGCGAATACATGGACGGACAGATGGACCTAAGGACAGACGAACATGCGTAAATCGACTCAGAAAGTGATTGTATGCATATTCTCAAAAGGAACCATGGGTATATCTGTTGTCATGCAACTCCCGATTTGGTTGTACACCACTTCCGAAACGATGCCTCCTAGAAGGACCAACACAAACTACCAGGTTAGATCCGCAGACCTAGGGGCCCTGACTCACATGCTACCGAAAACTTTCGGTCAGGTTCATAGCCGAACATATTTCCTGAAGAACCCAAACAGATCGAGATTGATCGTTCTGACTATCCCAATTTGAAACAATAAAAGATACACAATCGAGTGAATAGATAAAATCATTCAGGTGTATAACAAGAATTGAAAATATAAATTAGTCGCGCGGAACATAATATACCCTCCACCATGAGTTAGAGCTATATCGATCGTGACTTTTATATTGGAAACCATCTAATAGTACACTCAGTTTGGAAGTAACCTCTAAAGCGACAGCAATTCTACTTCACCCACTCACTCTCTAAAAGAACACTTTACCATACCATATGTCACATACTAGTATGTACGAGTATGTAAGTATGTCGCTGGTAATAATTTTCGAATTTTATAGGAAAAACTTTTCGTCTTTAAAACAAAGGATATCCTTGGTTTTGGTACATTTCCTTTCTCTCCACCCCCTCACCATTTCCTGTTTGTGTAAATTTGTTGTAATTTTCTTCATCTTATCGCAAAGATATTTTTTCAAAAATAATTTAGTTTTTATTAGTTTACTGCTACACACACACCCATACATACATAAGAAAATATTAACGTTTTCCCTTGGGGCATAACAAAATCCTAGACTCACAGCAAAGCGCACACACATACATACATACTCAATCCCATCCATAGACGACCATAAAATCTTTGATAAAAATCTCTCCGACTCCCATTAGCCTAGACCAAAATAATTCCTTCCCTTCCAGTTTTGTAGGTTACACAAAAACATACGAAAGGGAAAAAGATTTCATATTTCATTCATTCATTGTTGAAAATTGTTGTCCCTAAGAAGAGAAAGGAAATTCATTCCATCGTTGGTTCGGTTGCCGCAATGTGATACTTTAATCACAAACGCTGGGACAGGAGCATAAATCTAAATCTGAGATATAATCAAAAAACAATTCTACATAAACAAAGAGAAATAAAAAACTTTTGTTTATGTGTTTCGCCAGAAATGAGAATTTGAGTAAAATGTAATTAAATATTATGAAAAGTTGTCCATAATTGCATTCAACGACATACAATGCGACCCCTTCCTCCGATCTCATGATATGCTGCGTACAATAATAAAGTCATAGAACCAATTTGACATCATCTAAAGTACTAATAACATAAATTTATTGTTCATTAAGAACACATACATATGTGTAGAGTAGCTCCTTCCCATTTATATTAGAATAACAGACATGTATGTGTACATACATACATGCATGGGTAACTTCATATATTATTTGTAAAGGGGATTATTAAATATATGTATGTATTAAAGATTGTATGCAAAAGCTAGATTACGCCTCACACAATGGATTTATGTTTATGTTATTCCTAGGAAATTCGGTATGGAAATGGGACATTATGTTCTATGTTTTATTTGGAAGATACATAATATCGGTCCAAAATTTTATGAATTTTTGCAGATATGTTACATTTTCCCAACCAGTTGGCCAAATATTTTACGATGGATTAAGGATTGCTATATATATATATATATATATATAATCGTGTTACTTTTTTTCAATATATTAACGGACCTGGCGATGGGTCAAACTCCTGATCACAAAACATTTTGCTATTCTGTACATTTTTTAAGTCGACTTCAAATGGTTGCATTTATTTTGTTGTATTACTTTAAGGCTGAAGGTATAAAATAGCCGATATTTTCATGATTCGCCGTAGACATTAGAATACTGGCAGATTAGAGGTATTTTTAAGACCAGAGATATTTTAACTCTAGGAGGTATTTCGTCTTATAACTCGCCTACTTACTTAGTTTGCTTGTGACAGAACGTTTATTCATAAGCCGAGCCTAAAAAAGATGTCCAGACGCGTCGATCATGTTCGCAGCTCATCCAATTTGAGAGACCATGTTCCGAGATGTTGTCTTCCACTTGATCTTTACATCGGATTTGCGATCTTACCCTTCTGCGTGAACCATCAGCTGGTTCGCTTTTATATGCCTTTTGAGCTGAGGAATCCTTGAGCTTGATAGTCAGATTATGTCGATGTCCGAGAACAGATGGTACAGCTCATGGTTCATTCGACAGCAATATTCACCGTGAACTCAGATCTGCCCATAGATCTTCCGAAGAATATTTTCTCTCAAACACTCAGATAGCTACCGCATCTGCTTGCGCAAGTACCGATGCTTCAGATCCATACAATGAATCAGATCAGTGTGCGATTTTGGTCTAGCGGGAGTTGGCCTTGTTTCTAAACTGCTTACTGAGACCATAGTAGCGTCTGTTGGCCATCATTAGTTTCATTAGTTCTATTTATGGCGTTATCAAGGTATATAAAATCTTGCTTAGACAGTTGGTCATAGTCTTGCGCGTTGATGCCATCTCGCCATTTACTGGCAGTCCCACTTTGGCAGACTCCTTCTCAATTCGTTCAAAGATGGCTGTTACCGCTCGCAATATGCTGTTTGGTGTACATAGTGTCATATCTGTTCACATTTGCATATCGTATGTCCTGTTCCAGCAGGACGTAAACAGGTCACACGACAAATTGTCATTCCGACTTTAAATGCTGACCTTGTGCCAGATAAAGTTATAGCATAGCTGTATTAATCTTGCAAAAATACCGAACACAGACATGGTTTTAAAAACCTCTTAACGGATAGGTCTGTCGAAAGCGGCTTTATAGTCCACGAATATGTGTAGATGTATTTTTCGTGGGTCTTTTCCAGGATTTGAATTTCCAGAAGCCGAATTGGTATGACCCAATGATGTCATTGTCCCATGGCTTTTGTCGTTCATACAGCACGCTGGATAGCACTTTATACGCGATGGAAAGGAGATTAATTCCTCTATAGTTGAAACATATAGTCTTGTCTCACTTTTGGTGCACCGGACTCAGCATGCTGAAGTTCCAATCATTGGGCATGAATTCCTCTAGTCAAATTGTACTAATCAGTTGGTGCATGATCCTGATCAGCGTCTGACCACCGGCCTTGAATAGTTCGGCTGGTAATCCATCGGCACCTACTGTTTTATTATTCTTCAGCCGATTAATTGCTATTCTGATCTCATCTTGGCTAGGTGGTATACAATCTATACCGTCTTCTGTCTTATGGGTGAACTCGCGGCACAACAGGTGAAACCGCGGGGAAGTCAGTGTCCACAAATGGGATGAAACAGGAACCGAGATAAAACCAATCAGAGCCGTTGCTTAGTATATATCATCCCCTAGGTTACCAATTTCGTCTTATTAATTGGTGAATATCCCATGCCTCAATATATTTAAGGGGATCCCAATATTTACGGTTCCAAAAAATAATATAAATTGCAATTGAAAATCTCAAAATGTGATTAGTGCTGAAAAATGCTTAATTTAGCTCAGATAAAGATGCTTACTATCCAAGTACCAAAATTCCAAAAACGTGTCCAAATGTTGGGGGGCAACGTTATATGGGGGCGATACTACAACGTGCACCGATATCTATTCAATATAAGTGAAAATGCGATAATTATCGGTGACTCGGCCCTTTTTTAGATTTCAGTTGAAATTTACATATCGTTCCCACATATTGTCGTCCGATTTCCAATTAACAAGAAATTTTGCGTAGCGCACAAGTGTCCTCACCGTTTCGTTCATTAATGGGGTTTAATCTTTAATCTGTATTCCTCCTAACATGGAAAACCAATACGCGAGCTTTTATTACACCAATAACGAAATAACATCAAAAACGTGTCAATAATAACAATTGGATAATAACTGTAAAATAGCATTCCTTATTTATTTAACAAAATAAATAACGAAAATATATTCACAAAAAAGTACTAAAAATCCACCATTTTACGAAGATAATAAAAGAATACACCAAACAAGGGACAAGTGACACCAAAATTCAAATAAAGGTGCAATGCAAAAAAAAGTGTAAATAAGAAATAATGCCACGGAATTGAATAACACATCGCAGCATGAAATTGAGTTATTTCGAATGGCAATGGCGACCAAGTTAACGGTTTATTAGCCAAACCACAAAAAGCACCACACGAAGTAGGTGTCGAATATTTAAATAATCCAGCGATGAATGGCAATAAAAACATGAGAATGTCCTTCTATTCATTCATTTAAATTGACTGTAGAAAAATATTATGACCTCTGATGATGGTGGAAGCGATGTATATTATTAGGTGAATTGGAATGTGTGCTATACTGAAAATAGAGTGTTGGATTTTTACCAGGATTACTCTTGTCGATTCCGTTAACTGTAAGTTGCTTAACTGAAAAATATCGGAAAAGTTCAATAAATGTCCTTCAACTAGATTTAGTAAAAATATTACGAAGAGTAAAGTTTAGATCAATTTCAATACTCATTGAGCATAATATGAGGTTGACAAATTGTAGGACCTTATCGTATTTGAATTTTTTAAATGTATTTAAGACAGAAAAATTCTGTCCTTCTTTGACTAATCCTAGAATTGGAAATAAGAACTTTTTTCTCACCATGATAATTTTTCAATGTCGAATATTTGGTAAGAACGAAATTCTATTCATTGTCTACATTTAAATTCGATTTAAAATGTTGAAACGATTTATGTTTTGAATTCCCCTCTCCTTCTGATTACCAAAAATCCTATTTGATTTGGCCCAAATATTTTTATGTAAATTCAAATTTAATAAATTTATTGTGGTTTAAACACAAAATATAAAAAATTACAAATTGGATTATACACACATATATTTGCATATTTGAAACATATAAATAATAATTTAGCATTTGATAAAAACAAAATAGCTTACAGCAAACCAAAAAAACTAATAATAACATTTTCATACCTTGGAATAATTCTCACACACACCAACATACACTCGCCAAATGATCGGATTGAATACAAGTACCCACTACAACAACAACAAAAAGAACAAAAACAAATAAACAATAATCATAGAAACTAAATGGAAATGGGAATGAAATGGAAACCCTCGAAAAACGGAAATAAATATTTGTTATTCTAAGCGTAATTAGTTAATAAGTTAACAACAAATAATTATAGGACTATGGAATACAAATCAATAAATAAATAACAACAAATTCGAATGCAAACAAGCACACACATAAATACACGCACACACCAATACATTAACGACCATTGCAGCCAATACTAAATAAATATTCAACAACAACAATGTAATGCGATAAGTATCGTGACATGGCCAACAAAATAACGTAAAATGCGTTGCCAAAAACCAGAAACCAAACAATACATGCACACACACCATCACACACACAAAGGACGACATTTGAAATGGAAATAATAAAAATACCCTAAATACCATAAAACAAACACCGAATTTTTGTAAATAAAATAAATATATGGAAATATAAGTACATATTGTAATTAGTATCATTCTTAAAAATAAAAATACACAGACAAACAAACCTACAAATATTATTGAAAAAAAAAAAAACAGTGGGTTCCAATTAAAAACATTACTATAATTTTGGATTTTTTAACATTGAATATTGGCTTTAAATATTAATATGAAAACATTCATCCCACATATTTTGCAATCGTTTAACCAATGTTGGTCCCTAGACAAGTCAGATATTCTCTTCTATAAATCCACTTCTGTCGCAATCGCCTCATAATTTTTTCTTCAAATCTTCCCATAACTATTTAGACCACTGTATATTCGAACACTCATACACACACACATTCACATAAATTTCTATAATTCATTTGCCAAATTATACACGAAACTCACACACACACACCCATACATTTCACAATAAATTAAAATACAAGAAGTATTCATTAACTATTATTAATACTAAATTCAATGTTATAAACATTATCGATTGAGAAATAAGAGAAAAAAACAGAATCAGAAACAACAACATCAAAACCATTAAATAAATTATTTGAAAATACAATAAAAACAACATTCTCTTGTGATTTATATTTTGTTTATTGTTGTTGACAATAAATTTTGGTAAGTATTAGCAAACGAAATTCTAGCAAAACTTAATTTGGGCATCAGAATATTCGCAACAATGTTTAAACAAATGTTGATACTCTCCATCGTAGTATGCAACAGAGCTGGGAAGGGGAGTAATTTTAGCAACACTTTTTATGCCGAATACGGAGACGACATCGACAATAATCGACATCGACAATTCAGAGATCCCATTTTATGAAATAAATATCACAAATAAGGATTTCGAGGACGCTGATTACGATTCTGGAAGAAAAACCTAACAATTTAGTAGGGTGGATGGAAAACGGTGGACAACTTTTTATACCCTTCACCACACTGTGGTACAAGGTATTATGTCTCTGTGCATATGTTTGTAACAGGCAAAAGGAAACGAGATAGACACATGGTTCCTTTTTAGAATTTGCATAGAATCACTTTCTGAGCCAATTTATGAATGTCCGTCCGTCTGTAGATGTTAAATTGTAAACAAAGTACAGGTCGCATTTATGATCCGATTTAGATGAAATTTGGCACAAGTTACTTAATTGGCCCAAGGACGAACCCTATTGATTTAAGTTGGTGAAAATCGGTTCAGATATTGATAAAGCTCCCATACATATTTTCGTCCGATTTTATGTAAATGGTGTACCAAAGTCCCTATATATCTTTCGATGTACATGCAATTTGGTATAGTGTACTAAATTAGGTCAAGAATTACATATGTTAAGTTTAATGAAAATCGGTTCAGATTTAGATTTAGCTGCCATATATATATTTTCGTCCGATTAGAGATTAATGGTTTACCAATGTCTCTATATATATATATCTTTCGATTTGCGGGAAATTTGGCACAGCGTACTGAATTATGTCAAAAATGATGTGTGTTAAGTTTCCTGAAAATCGGTCCAGATTTAGATAAAGCTCCCATATAAATTTTCGGCCGATTTAATGTAAATGGCGTACTAAAGTCCCTATATATCTTTCGATTTGCACGAAATTTGTATAATGTAGTGAATTAGGTCTTGAATGATGTGTTTTAAGTTCCGAGAAAATGGTTTTAGATTTAATGTAAATGGTGTACCAAAGTCGGAAATTTAGCATGGCGAAATTTCACGAAATTTAGCATGGGAACTAAATTAAGTCTTGAATGATGATGAACCTGAAAATCGGTACAGATTTTAATATAGCTCACGTATATATATGTCCCATTATATGCAAACGATTCTTAATCTGGCCGATTGAAACTAAATTTAGCAAAGCTTGCAGGAAGGTGTATGTCCCTTCGAGGGAACATTGACATGAAATTGTTAGGTTAAATTTGTACAATATACATAAAGTGGTGAAGGGTATCATAGTGTCGGTCCTGTCCGACTTTGAATTATAGCCAATTTGGTTGAAAAACGTTCTCACAATGCTCAAGCTACCAAATAATGGCCTACCCCGAAACCTACGAAGATTTCACACCCAATAAGAATTCAAAAATTTTAAATTACAGCCATTTTGGTTGGAAAGCGCGGACAAAATCACAAAAACAAAATTAGGGGGTACCGTTATATGGGGGCTATCCGAAATTGTGGAGCAAAATTGATCATTATACCCTTCACCACACTGTGGTACAGGGTTTTATGTCTTTGTGCATATGTTTGTAACAGGCAAAAGGAAACGAGATAGACATATGGTTCCTTTTGAGAATATGCTTAGAATCACTCTCTGAGTCGATTTATGCATGTCGTCCGTCCGTCTGTCCGTCCGTCTGTAGATGTTAAATTGTAAACAAAGTACAGGTCGCATTCATGATCCGATTTGGATGAAATTTGGCACAAGTCACTTATTTGGCCCAAGGACGAACCCTATTGAAATTGGGAAAAATCGGTTCAGATTTAGATATAGCTCCCATATATATTTTCGTCCGATTTAAGGTAAATGGGGCACCAAAGTCCCTCTATATCTTTCGATTTTCATGAAATTTGGCATAGAGTACTGAATTAGGTGCAGAACGATGTTTGCCAAGTTTCGAGAAAATCGGTTCAGATTTAGACATAGCTCACATATATAGGTTCGTCCGATTTAAGGTAAATGGGGCACCAAAGTCCTTCTATATCCTTCGATTTGTATGAAATTTGGCACAGCGTTCTGAATTAGGTCCAGAATGATGTGTGCCAAGTTTCGAGAAAATCGGTTCAGATTTAGATATAGCTCCCATATATAGTTTCGTCCGATTTAAGGTAAATGGTGCACCAAAGTCCCTATATATCTTTCGATTTGCATGAAATTTGGCACAGAGTACTGAATTAGGTCCAGAATGATGTGTGCCAAGTTTCAAGAAAATCGGTTCAGATTTAGATATAGCTCCCATATATAGTATTTTTCCGATTCTATGTAAATGGTGCACCAAAGTTCCTATATACCTTTCGATTTGCATGAAATTTGGCACAGCATACTAATTTATATCCAGAATGATGTGTGCCATGTTTCGAGAAAATCGGTTCAAATTTAGATATAGCTCCCATATATAGTTGCGTCCTTTTTAAGGTAAATTGTGCACCAAAGTCCCTATATATCTTTCGATTTGCATAAAATTTGGCATAGAGTACTGAATTAGGTCCAGAATGATGTGTGCCCATAAATAGTTCCCATATATAGATTAGTCCTTTTTAAGGTAAATTGTGCACCAAAGTCCCTATATATCTTTCGATTTGCATGAAATTTCGCACAGCGTGCTGAATTAAGTCTTGAATGATGTGTGCTAAGTTTCGGAAAAAATTGCTTCTGGTTTCGATATCGCTGCCACATATTCATATATATTCGTCCGATTTTACATAAATGGTGCACCAACCTTCTAATGTTTGTCCGATTAACATGATTTTTTGCACAACGTATCAAGTTGGAACTTGAATAACGTTATTGCGTTTTGTTGAAATTGATGTAGATGCTGTCATAGCTTCCATATGTATTTTGAATGGATGTCTAAATGAAATTAAAATTTTAACAGTGCGGAGAGCGAATAGCATGTAATAATTTTGCTATAAGTCGTTTTTCATAAATTTGTCCCATGGTACGAAGTCGACTTTAAATGTGCCCGAATGAAATTAAATTTATCATAGGTTGCAGAAATACTTGCGTATGTTCCTTGGAGGGGATACATATGTACAATATACCCAAAGTGGTGAAGGGTATAATATAGTCGAGTCGGCCCAGCCCGACTTTACTGCTTTCCTTACTGGTTTTTGAAAAGAGTATGTGCTTCACAGTGCGAACTTTAAATTGCAGCTAATTTGGTTGAAGGTGATACAATGACTTCCAATTTTAGCATCAGCATGCTATGTTACTAAAAGTCAAATTTAAATATTTTATTGAATTATTAAAGGCAATTTTTAACATAAATAATAAATAAATAACGTTTTATAGGCTCTACCTGAAATGGACTTTTTGCAAAAAAATGGATTTCTGGCCCATAATGCGGTGCTAGAAACAAAGAAAGAAAAATCTCGTCTTGTAGTATTTAGTTAACTGCACAAGAAAATAAGGATAACATTTTAGGCACAATGACCCGAGATAGAACGATGATATGTTCTACAAAAATATTCGTCATTCGAACAGCCGCAAACAAAGATATAAAACTTTTTCTTCAAAACTTCATCACGACTTAAATGGCGAATTAGCTCTTCTGGTTATACCCTCCGTCACACTGTGGTACAGAGTATTATGTCTTTGTGCATATTTTTGTAACAGGAAAAAGAAACGAGATGGGCATAGAGAATAAACATAGAATAATAACAATTAACATGACGGATGTTAAATTATAAACAAAGTACAGTTCGCATTTATATTAAGAATGTGATGAAATTTGTCGCAGCCTACTTATTTGATCCATGGGCGAACTCTATTGAAATTGAAAGAAAATCGGTTCAGATTTGAATTTGAAGACATAATTTTCGATATAATTTCTGTAGTGATGGATGAAATAAAATATTAGACTCGGTCTAATATAACGCTGTTTATACTTATTTATTACATCGGATTTTTTCTTTCGGGAATATTTGAAATGAGCCAAACATTCTATTAAAACAATTCAACTTCTTAATAAAAACGGATTTGGTCTAAACTATGCACACATTAATATTTACGCTTAAAATAGATGCATGATTGACTCACAAAAATTCGAAATAAACCGAATTATTTAAATATTTTACACACTAATTTTATAGAATTAAAAAAATGATTAATTCTAATACGTAGACTCATACAGACTAGTACAAACTGTGGAAAATATAATTCAAATATCAGTCTAAAAAGAAACTACATAGGCCACAGGCTGAGGTTTACATTAGTCGGTATATTATTTCCGACAAGTTTCCTTATTATTCGGTACAATTCGTCAATTACAAAAATGCTAAAAATAAATTTGTCTGAAAGTTTTACTATTTATTGTAAAGGTTCGAGGGCTACTATATATATTTCAGGCCTTTAAGAAGCTGATGCACACTGATTCGTCTTCCTCAATTTCTTTTTCGAACAAATTGGGCAGTACCACCCTGAATTGTCCGCCCAACGTTGCTCAAGTGGAACAGTCCCAACATGACAACATTCATTGAATTTAGCTCGTCCTTGAAGACCCAAACAGTCTATTGCTCTTTTTTCGAACTGATAGGTATTTAGTTATGATTCTTCCCCTCTTCTGATCTTATAAACACAATGCATATAGATGTAGGTCTCATACACGGAGGAAAAATTCAGTGGCGCCAAGTTTGGTGAATACAGTGGTTGGGCATGATAATGGTATTCTTTATGGCGAACGAGCTTCGATATGTGAGCTGGAACGTTATCGTGGTACAAAATCCATGATTCCACATTTCTGACGAATTGTTTCGCGCAAATGTCACCTACATTCAAGGGCGTACTCCTTATGCTCTATGATGCACTGATAGTCGTTATCAATGTTCAGCAACTCCTAAGCGATGTACATGCGACGTTGATTTTTGCTGTAAATTTGTACACCAACAAAACAGCGAAGAAGAGAAATCAAGCTCACTAAGTTTGGAAATATCGGGTTTCAGACGTCGTAGATGGAACCTTCAAAATAGGGACATCTGTTTTGAAGAATATATTGTCTTTTTATTTTATGTAACAAACAGAACTTCTCTATCCCTCTTCAAAAGAACCAATTATAAATAAATTATATTCTAAAATGGAGATTACCGAGCATTGTATAATTAATCCCTTGTAGGCATATTCTATTTAATTCCGCTAATTAAAAAAATACATAAAACACAATTTTAATCGTTTTGCTTTCTCCTGCCCTCTAAAACGATAAACAAAAAAATTTGATATCTTGTTGTTGCATGCAAAAACATGCATACATATATGTTATTATTTTGTTATTTTATCTGTCACCGTTTAAGGCGCTTATAAAAGCCAAATTGGATGCCAAATCGATAGCTAATAAAATTCCCCAAATAAATCGGCTTTAGTTTTTGCCAAACTTTCCCAGCGCAAAAAGTCCATTAATTAAATGATATAAACGGATTAAAAATTCAAATTCAAAACAGAAACGCTTTCTGTTTAGAATATCAATTGCAGGCAATCCCGCGAGGCAAATTTCATTTGGACCGTGGTTGTTATGGCTGCAGCTGTGGCAGTATGTGGGAAGGGGGTGCTTCGAAAATGCATCGATACATTCTCTAATCGAAGTGTTCAGCTGTGACAAATATATTGTTTTTATTTTCTGATACTAAACAAATTTTGAAAAATAACACACAAACACTCACACACATACCCACTCGCACATACTCAAATTTCTAATCGTTTAAGCCAATTGCCCTGGCTATTTAAAATATTATAGTTGGTATTGTAAATTGAAGAAACAACAACAACAATGGAAAAATAAATACATATTTTATGTTGTAAATGGCTGTAAGGACTCGGAATAGGTGACAGAATGCAAACATATTACAAGAACCAGAAATAATTACTAAAATGTTCATCATAAAATGCGACTAAAACCGTAAATGGACAAGTACAGGTTATATGGGAACTAAATCAAAATATGGTTCGAAACTTTTAAATTTTGGTAAGAAGATTTGACACCCAATATTAATAATACTGTGCTACAAAACAACAAAAAAATATTAAGGGCTTCTAATGTTCCGATTCCATAAAAAGACAAAATTAACGTTTCTTCGGACTGTACGATGAAATTCTGATATCAAGCCGTATAAGTTTTATTATATTTCGGGCAAGAAAATAAAATAATCTTTCCAAAATGAGAAAAATCAAAAAAAATCGGTTAAAAATGGATGACTTTTACACATGTTTGTATTGATTCTATGCATATTCTCTAAAGGAACTATGGGTCTATCTCGTTTCCTCGTTTCCATATTATGTTTGTAACAGGCAAAAGGAAACGAGACAGATCCATAGTTCCTTTAGAGAATATGCATATAATCAATAAAAAAATGTGTACAAGTCATCCATTTTTTGACAGATTGTTCGAATATGTTCGAACAGATATTATTTTTAGTTTTGTTTAGGTTTTATTATGCTCGCATTTTATTATTAGGCATCGCTACACTTAAGTAAAAGAAAATGAAAATAAAATGAGTGTTCAAGAAACATTCATCCAACATCAACGCGTCTCCATTCTTCGTTCATTTTGGTCCTTTGCAATGTAGGGTGTTCCCCCACCAGTGGTAAGACACTCAATTGAACCAGCAAAGCAATTTGGAATAATATTCTGAATAAGTCGTCGTCGTAGTATCAACATAGTAAAAAAAAATTTTATAAAAAAACATATTTGAACGAAGTAGAAAGATGTCTCCCAAAAAATTATTAAATCGCCAAAAGGAATTGGGTGATGTGATCGAAGAATTCTTCAGGAGCAGCCAAAAAGTGTCGATTCGTGATGCGCAAAGGCAGGATATTAAGAAGAAACTGGGCGAGACTTGGAAGGAGTTAGCCCATAATCATGGTTTATTGGAACCAATGCTGAAAAGTGACGACGAATACCTGAAACATAACTATTATCAGCATGTGTACGAAGTTACAAGGTCAGCGATGGAAAATCTGGACAAGGAGGAGAAAACTGTCTTGGAAGATACTAAGATAATGGAACCAGAAAAAAGTGAAAACGTGATCTTTGGAACCCCGTCGACTAGTGGAGAGGTGCGACGGTCGGTAGAAGATGCAAAACGAGATGCTCTGCTAAACCAAGTAAGGCTTAGCATAAGCAAATTTAAGAGGAGTATGGAAGAATTACATTCCGCCACGGAGTTGTACGAATTGGAATTATTAAAAGAGTCCTGGGAAAGGCAAAATGCCACTATTGAAGGCATGAGGATGGAAGTCTTAATTCATGATCATGTCAACGTAAAGGAGTTACAGGATATTTATGAAATAGATTACTTATATGGAAAGTTCAAGAAGGAATTAGTCAGAAAATCAACGGAATTGAAGGATGAAAGCAGGCGCGTTAAGGTTCCAGATGTTATAATACCATTTTTTTATGGAAAAATGGAAGAATTGTCCGCATTCCAGGACATCTTTGAAAAGCTGATAAATCAAGATATCAGATTGTCAGCAGTGGAAAAAATGTTTCATCTAAAGGCGCATTTAAAGTAATAAAGCATCTGGCTATAGATGCTAAGAATTATGAAGCAGCATGGGAAATCCTAAAACAAAGGTACGGGAACAAAAGAATATTGTTCCAAACAACAATAGACAGGTTGCTCGATCAACCAAATGTAAGCAACCAGTCGTCACGGCAAATAAGGTCGTTGTTGCATACAACGATAGAGTGCGTGCAAGCACTTAAAGCGATGCGATGGATTGCGAAATTGATAATACGGATCCAATCATCGCGAGAGTTATTATACGAAAATTGGACAAGGATGGACTTCTCTTGTACGAGCAGGTCACCAGGAAGTCCAAGGAAATCCAAAAATAAGATGATGTGTTGGAATTCTTAGAAGAAAGATACCAGAATTTGGAAACAGCAACAACGAAAACAATTTCGGTATTTTTAACTAGAGCACAAGCAGCGCAGCCAAATGCAGTAGTACTACAAAGGCAGCAACAAACGCAGCAGAAATTTAGTATGAATGGGAAGATAAGTTGCAGCTATTGCCAGAAATTGGGACATCAAGTGGATAAATGCCACAAATATTTAAATTTAACGGTCCCGGACCGGTTGGCATGAGCCAAAACGTCCAAAACTTGCTCTAGATGTTTAAAGCACAATTACAACATAAAGTGTGAAATTGATATGAAATGCAGTACTTGTGGCGTAAATCACCATTCGTTATTGCATACGAATAAAAAGTCAACAACATACGTTACGAAAAGCAGGAAAAGTGTACTGCTGGCAACGGCCCAAGTGGGAGTGAACAACAAGCATGGAGAATGGATAACACTCATCGATCAGGGATCCCAAACTACATTTATTCGAGAAGAAGCGGCTCAGATACTACAAATACCTCGAAAAAAAAAACAAATATGGAATTGCATGGGTTAGGCGATCAGTTAGTTGGAGTAGCAAAAACAAAGGTGGAAATAAGAATTCATCCCAGATTTGCCAGTAAGTACTCGGTCGATGTAGAGGCTCTTGTGATGCCAACATTGTCGTCGGTTCGCCTGGATTCGGAGTACGAGGATGACTATGACTACTGGAAGAAATTAGAACTGGCGAATCCGAATACAACAAGAGTGTAATTTTAGTACTCGGTACTCGGCGGAGATGTATACGTGGACATAATCAAAGATGTAATTATAAAGAGGAATGGCATGCTGGGACAACAAACAAAGCTGGGTTTGATGTTATCTGGACCATTATCGATCCGACTTCTTCAACAAAAACGATCCGTGAATATGACGATGGAAATGGAAAGATTTTGGGAGATTGAAGACATCTACGCAGAGGATGCTTCCAATGAGGATAAAAAGTGTTTGGAGTTGTATGCAGCGACTACAAAGAAAAATGAAGATGGCAGGTTTGTTGTGCAGCTTCCCTTGAAAGATGATAAGGTCTCCATTCTTCGTTCACAGTTTTTTTTTATTTTTCTCATTTGGGAAGCTTGTTTATTTTTCTTCCCCGAAATATAATAAAACTATAAATATAAATTCTAAATTCTACTCTACTCTAAATTCTACTCATCGAATGAAAAAAATAATGATATAAATCCGTTTTAAAGTAAATAAATTATTCGCGTTTCAAATTGAAAATTTATATATAAAACTAATTTTCTAAGTGACCTAGAAAAACCAAAGGTATTTTCGTGGTCCAGGGAATCCAACTAAACAGAATTGGTACATTAGAACCCCTGAATAATTTTCGTGTCGCACAGTGTAATTTTCTACGCAAAGAGAATCCTAAATATGTTTACAGGCAATTTGTAGCGGAATATTCAAATGTAGTAAACAAATTCAATATTAGAGACCCGCAGTTATAATGGGGTATTACATATTACAAAAACAAACTAATTTTTATTGTGTTGAGGCTTTTACTTGCAGATTTCAAGATCAAAAACAGAATTCGCGAATTTCAAAATTTTGACTTTTGGCCAAAGAATGTGCCATTTGAGATAATAGTGCGATGGGACTGTAATTTGCCATTCCGTGTTCTTTGAGTGTGGATGTTTTCTTTTTAGGTATTTTTAATTATGACTGGTGGCTTCTGAATGGGTGACATGTTGCGCCATGGGCCACATGTAATGGTGCCACGCTTTTTGTGCCATTTTGATATTCTACGAGGTATTTTATGATATGTCATTTCGGGATCTTTTCGCAAAACATTTAAAATATATAGGTTAATGTTTTAACAAACCCCATATATATAGCCCCGCCGAGTTTGGATATAACCGCATTTTCCAATCGAAATCTTAAATTTTGTACATATTTCGTTTTCCTAGTGATTTAAAACTAAGGACAGAAGTTTTTATGCATAGTGGAGTATTTTGAATGCCCGTCTCATAATGGAAGAAACATAATGTTCGGCCCGGCAGAAATTAAAAGCAGTAAGGAAAGTAGTAAAGTCGGACTGGGCCGACTATATGATACCCTTCACCACTTTGGAAATATTCTACATATGTATCCTAAAAGACGTCGCCTTTTTGAAGGAACATTGACATGCAATTGAACGAACTTAAATATGTGATCTTAATATATATCTAAACCGACTAACATTAATCCCTACACATGTCATTGTGCAACCTATGTACTCAATCAGACACCCATTGATTATTTGGTGTACAATTAACATGAATAAGTCAAAATTATATAAATTACTAATTTTTATTTGCTATGAATCTTAAGTGCACCATTTACTTTAAATCGGACGAAAATATATATGGGAGCTATATCTACATTTGAACCGATTTTCACAAAACTTTGCACACATCATTCTAGACCTTATTCATTACGCTGTACCAAAATTTAAATTGAACGGTTTTTAAATACTTTGGTGCACCATTTACCTAAAATCGGGCGAAACTATATATGGAAACTATATCGAAATCTGAACCGATTTTCACGAAACTTAACACACGTCATTCTAAACTTATTTCAGTACGCTATGCCAAAATGTTTTGCAAATCGAATGGTTTTCAGGGACTTTGGTGCAACATTTACCTCAAATCGGTCGAAACTATTTATGGGAGCTATCTCTAAATCTGAACCGATTTTCACGAAACTCTACACATAATTCAGTACGCTATACTAAAATTCGTGCAAATCTATTGACATGTATAAATCGACTCAGAAAGTGATTCTATGCATATTCTCAAAAGGAACCATGGCTCTATCTCGATTCATTTTGCCTGTTACAAACATATTCACAAAGACATAATACCCTGTACCACAGTGTGGTGAAGGGTATAAATATGCCTTGTGTGAAAATATCATATCACATAATGGTTTTTGAGGAATTTGATTATAAAAATTTTTTTTGTGCACAATTTGGACGGAATCGGCCAAACATAGATATAGGAGGTGATGGTAATGTGGTATTTTTTTATCCGATTAAATTGAAATTTTACAATTAAAATGCTACATGTGTTGTCTTTGAAAATTTGAAAATAATGTTATACTAACAATTTAAAAAGATATTAAAAAAAGTGCAGGTAATGTGGTATACCATATGGTGTTAATAGAACATGTTTCAGTGGGTCGATTCACTATTAAATTTAAACAATTCTCAAATCGATAAAATATTATAACGGCAAAATAAACAATATTTCAATTCTATAACAGTTTTTAACAACAATTGTTAAAAATATTGTTAATAAACAACACCAAAATATTCAAAGTTAACTTGTCGACAAATATTTTTCAATATTGAACATGCCTTGTTTTGTTTTGAATTTGTATGTATTTTGTTTTCAAAATGTTCAAAATTAAAAGCTTTTTGAAAGTTTATCGACAATTTGTCTACATTTTTACAGAATAACATTTTCGTTACTGCAAACGATTTTATGTGTAGACAAAATTGTCGATTGTCGGATCGTTATAAGTTACTGAATCGACCCACAGATATTCTAAAATTTTCAGTTTACAAAAAAGTGCTATATGAAGCAATACCTACATCTAAAGTAACAACAAAACTCGATAACGTCATTCTAGGCTCGATTTGCTACGTCGTGCAAAATTTAGTCGGAGATACGTAGGGTATTTGGTGCACCATTCTATATCCAAATCTGGACCGATTTCAACAGAACATAACACACATTAATTTGTACCTATGCCAAATACGTAAAAAAAAATAATTTCGAGGAAAAAGAACCGGTTTCAATACATTATACGTATATAATTATACGTATACTGAATTATCCGTTTATTAACACTAGATAGCCGAAGGCGGTCATTTTGACTGTTTTTCAATTTCAAATACAAAAACGATTGTGTATATTATGACACAGCATATTAAAATTTTGTGACTTTTTGTACCACATAGAACTACGATTATTAATCATAGTAGCTGCTTCTCCCCCTCTTTCATCCCCGTATTCATATGTGCTAAACCTATATTGTCTAAAATCGGTCATTGTGAAATATTAAATAATTGTGAAAAATGAAATATTAAATAATCTTATATGACCAGATCAGTACAACAACTTCGAAAACCGTTTGCTACTCTAGAAACACAAATATAATATTCTACAAAAAATCCCCATTTTAATTTTTGAGGATTTTTTCATTTGAAGAAATTTAATCTTAAACCAGTGAGCGGAGCAGTATAGTCGGACGGGGCCGACCATACAATACCCTACACAACTTTCATGAAAATCTAACTTTCTGTGGTTCTATATTCTGAGATTGGTCAATATTTCGCGATATTTTCACACTTTTGATTGGCTAGAGGTCAGCAAATGTTACTAATAATCCGTACATCACCTCTAATTACTTGTCCAGATTCCCTTCAGCGTGGGTTGTGTTGTGATGTTCGGCATTCGACTCGAAAAGTACAAATAATTAAGTTTTCGGTCCACTTCATCCGAAAAATATTATCTAATCATCACCTAACATTTTAGGCGTTGTCCTTGACCATTACTGGAACCTCATGGAACATTTCAAAGCAATCAGCGCTATATTTCTGCCCTCCAGTGTGGTAATAGGTTACTAAATAATATATGAATACGTAAGCACCTGTAAATATTTAAATGTAACTCCCCCATCCGAGTACCTACGACAATATAATTGGTATCAATTTAAAGGTGAACCACTCCTCTTGGATATGCAATCAACTTCTCGGGTCTATGTCTTTCAGTGGTAAATATATACGCTATAGATTACACATTTTGTCAGTTAGGTTAGTTAGGGTCCATTTGACCCGCTAAATATTGACCGATCTTTATCAAAACAGGCAGGATCAACACAGCTAGTCGAGATATGACGATCGGTATACTTAAAGGTGGGTCTAGGACCAATATTTCGCGGCGTTACAAACTTTTGGGGCTGCACAAAGCTATAATACCCTGACAACATAGTTGTGTAGGGTATAAACATACATGCTATAGCTTCCAAGGAAGATATGAAGGTCTATATTCAAGTATAATAGGATCGCCATATATCCGAACTTTGACTATGGCGAATTTTTCCTTCTGGGGTTGTCATATACACACCAAGGTCTTTCATCTATACTAATAAAAGAGTAAAGTGATTGACTGACTGACTGACTGACTTACTGACTGACTGATTTAACGATTCATCAATGCCCAGACGAAACGGCTGAAGCTAGAATCTTGAAATTTTGGGTGAGGGTCACTCTTGGCCCAAATGTGACAGATAAGGCTGGGTTTTTGGAAATTCGTACTAGAAGGGTACGAAAAGTACTAAAAAGTACTAAATATGAATTTGTATTTGGCGAACCAGTAGAGCTAGAACTCTGAAATTTGGATTGAGGGTCACTGATGGAGTATAGGATAGATGTACCAAAGGGTTTTTGGAAATTCGAACTACAACTATCCGAAATGTACGAAAATGTACTAAATTTGGTACAATTCTGTAGCATGAGAACGGATAGAGCTAAAAACTTGAAATTTGGAATGCGAATTAGGGTTGGGAAGTAGGGTCGATATAAGGAGATGGTTTTGAAACCGTGTACTCATGTGTACGAAAAGTACTATATGGTACTATATTTGGTACAAATTTGATTTGGAGGTACAAATGGAGCTAGAATCCTGAAAATTGAAAGTAACATTACCGTCGAAGTATAGGATTGTAATATGTACGTAGTTTTGGAAATTTGTTACTTATGTGTACGAAAAGTACTAAATCGTACTATAATTGGTACAATTTGGATTTGGGTGAACCGATAGAGCGGGAACAATAAAATTTGGAGTCAGGATCACTGTAGGGGTGTAGGATTGGGGTCAGGACTCAGTTTAAGACATTATTACTTATGGGTATTAAATGGTACTAAATTTGGTACAATTTGAATTTTAGGTAAACAAATTGAGCTAGAATCATGAAATTTGGAGACAGGATCATTGTTTACGTGTAAGATTGAGATATGTAGGGAGTTCTAAAAATTTGTACTAATGTGTACTAAATTTGGTACAATTTAATTTGTGGGTGAACCGATGGAATTGGAATCCTGAAACTTGGATTTAGGATCACTGTGGGGGTGTTGGTTTGAGTTAAGTAGGAAGTTTTGGAAATTCGTACTAAATGGTACTAAATTTGGTACAATTTGAATTTTAGGTGAACCAATTGAACTAGAATCATTAAATTTGGAGTCAGGATCATTGTTGAGGTTTAAGATTGAGATATGTAGGGAGCTTTAAAAATTTGTACTTATGTGTACTAAATTTGGTACAATTTAAATAGTGGGTGAACCGATAGAGTTGGAATCCTGAAACTTGGATTTAGGATCAGTGTGGGGGGTAGGATTGGGGTATGCAAGAAGTTTGGGAATTAGTACTACTGTGTACTAAATTTGGTACAATTTGAATTGTGAGTGAACTGATAGAGTTTGAATCCCAAAACATGGATTTTGCATCACTGTGGGGGTGTAGGACCGGGGTATGTAGGAAGTATTGACATTTTGTATTACTTTGTACTAAATTTTGTACAGTTTGAATTGTGGGCGAACCATAGAATTGGTATCTTGAAACTTGGATTTAGGATCATTGTGGGAGTGTAGGATTGGGGTATGTAGGAAGTTTTAAAAATTCGTACAAATGTGTACTAAATTTTGTAGAATTTAAATTTTTGGTGCACCAATACAGCTGGAATCCTGAAATTTGGAGTTAGGGTTACAGTTTGGGTTACAGTTTCAAAATAGTATCAAATGTTGATTTGAGTAAACCGATAGAGCTAGAATCTTGAAATTTGAAGTTAGGATCACTGTTGGGGGGTTCGAATGGGGTATGTAGGAAGTTTTGGAAATGTCTACTAATGTGTACTAAATGGCACTAGATTTGGCACAGTTTGGATTAAAAGTTAACCGATAGAGCTGAAATCTTGAAATTGAGTAATAAGATTCTCATGGGATTGCATGATGTAGGTAGTAATGTAAATTTGTACCTATGTGTATTAAATGGCACTAAATTTGAAACAAATTGGATTTAGGTGAACCGATAGAATCCTGAAATTCGTATGTTAATGTTGGAAATTCGTATGTTAATGTAGGAAGTTATGACAATTTATATATATTTATGTTTACTAACTGGTACTTAATTTGGATTTGGGTGAAGCTATATTTGAAATTTGGAAATTTAACTAAATGACACCAAATTTTGTATAGTGCGTGATTTATTTTGCGGTCAGAATTTGTGTGTAGGGTTGAGTACTATAAGAGAACATTGGTACTAAACGGGTTTAAAAGTGTTAATATTGGTGGGTATTGGGTTTTAAATACTTCCCACATTCGCTGACGAAGTAGCGGGTATATGCTAGTCCTCAATAGAAATTTTCCTCCTCTGTTCATTTAATTTATATAATAATTATATAATTTGTTATTGCACAAAGTTTTTACTACACGCAATTTAAATAACGTCGATCATTACGAAAATCTGTAAAAAAATTAATAACTATATCTTCTTATCGCCCATTTTCGAATATAAAGTAGTTTTACTAAAATCTGAATTTTAAACAATTATGGGTTTTCCAGAATGAGTAATTCATCGTAATCTTTATTTCGAACATAATTATAAATAAAATGAACATTTGCCACCCACCCGACATCAGTCAGGATGGCCGAGTGGTCTAAGGCGCTGCGTTCAGGTCGCAGTCTACTCTGTAGGCGTGGGTTCAAATCCCACTTCTGACAAACTACTTTTTGTTGTTTGTTTTTCTATTTTTTTTTTTATTTTAAGGGATTCAATTACATATTCCGAATATTCGGTATATAGGTATAGCTTTAATTTCCAAACAAATGTATGTTAAAATTGTTTTTACTTGCAACAACAAATAACCAGGCATTTGTTAGAAATTACATCACGTTTATCAATTGTGTTTTATTTTTTGCCTATGTATGTTTTGTTGTTGTTACCGAAGACGTGAACTCTTTGAACTTTGAAGGTTTTTGGTAAATAATTAATTAGAGCAATAACTTAATATATAATTAGAAAAATTAATATATAATTTAGATAAATTCAGTATAAAATGTCGAAGAGACTTTGGACACTTAGAAATTGGCATCTATATTTTGAGAATAACACTATAATATAAACACGTGTTATGCCTTTGGTTAGGCAAATTCAAGACAACAACCGCTGGATTGAATAAATCTGGCAATAATAATGAGTGTAATCTTAGATAAATAAAGAACTGATTTATTATAACCAATAGATGGCGCCAATCGCGGATAATAAATTTTATCGAAAATGTTGGATAAGGTTGGTGTCTTGACTATAATTACGGATAATAAAAATTTTCGCGGAAAATTTTGTTTTTTTTGTTTTTCCATCCAATTTTCGCGGAAATCAATCAACAAAATCAAAAAAATAATCAAAAATCATTAATTTTGGAAAAAATTTTGATGAAAATTAATAGTATAACAGTTTTATAACAGTATAACAGTTAACGGTGCCGCCATCTATTGATTGTTATTCACAATTGTAATGCATTTTCCAGAAAAATTTCAATTTTCCTATATAGATGGTGTTGAAGTCGACTGGAAAAAAATGCAGATTGGGTGGGAAACAATGGGGAAGGAAGGAAGAAACAACAATTCATTATTACTGAATACCATTTGGATAAGATTTCATTGTGAAACCTCTCTCTAAGTGAAACCTTAGGTTAGTTACTATAGAAATTTTTTCAAAAAGTAACACAAAAACATAGATTTTTGAACAAATGTGACACATTGGGGAGGCTTGGTTGAAACATTAGTGTGTTCAAAGTTTGATTCAAATCGGATACTCTGTTCCCATCAGTCAAGTCTCCGTCAACAGACCACCAGACTCCATAACATCCTGAGCCGTACTTTCCTGAACCACGGGAAAGCTGATTGGCCTGGCTTCAGAGAGCTGCCCATTCCCTCAGATCCACGGGTAGCTGATAGGAATTTCCGGAAAATCATCGCTACTGATGCCGCTCGCTTTATACCTGCTGGTCGAATACTCGAGCCTAACTTCCTAGCAGACCTAACTTCCTAGCAGCGGTATTGGCTAATACTAAGACCTAACTTCCTAGCAGCGGTATTGGCTAATGAGCATGATGAGCTCCGTCGTACTACCCCTGAAGACCCAAGGGTGCGAAAACTTACCCTTGAAGTCAACAAACTAGAATCCAAGCACAAAAGGAAAAAGTGGCTAGACCACCTGAAGCAATGCAACATTGCCACCGGAACAAGTAAATTGTGGGCAACGGTTAAGTCACTCTCAAATCCTGGAAGGAAGGATGACAGGACGGCTGCTACATTTAACAACGTAACTGTGACAGATCCGAAGAGGTGAGCGTGTTTTTTAAACCTGCAATTCATAGAGCACCCCGAGAGTGACAGGTCGAAAAGGAGTGTGCTACGTCGCATAAGTAGAGATGGTATTTACCGGGTAAATACCCAAGGGGTGGGTAAATACCGGGTAAATACCCATTTGCTGGTATTTATTTGGGTATTTGCTATATTGAATCGGTAATACAATATCTTACACCCCATTGCCGGGTTTCTGTTATCAAATAGACTCAGAATGGATAGTTTTAAGATACTTTAAAGACGTGAGTAAAGTTTTTACCCAAAAATTGGGTATAAACTCATTAACTGCCGAACCACTTGACATAGGCGGCCAAAATTTTGCACACATGTTTCAATGTGTGTAATGTCAAAGCAAATATAGAAATCCATCATGGGGTCCCTGGGTCCAAGTTTTGTAATAGCCCCCGTATAACCGTATCTCCCGATTTAAGGTATTTTTTGTCTATTAGAAACATTTTACAACCAAATTGGCTGTAATTTGGCACAGAGTGTTTTTTTTTTTTTTTTGGTACCAAATGTCCATGCAAAATTTTATGTATGTAGATCCACGTTTACTGGTACCCCCATACAAAGGTACCCCTATTTTTAGTATTTACTCAAAAATTGGGTATAAACTCTTTAACTGCCGAACCACTTGACATAGGCGGCCAAAATTTTGCATACATGTTTTTAATGTCAAAGCAAATATAGAAATCCAACATGGGGTCCCTGGGTCCAAGTTTTGATATAGCCCCCATATAACCGTACCCCCGATTTAAGGTATTTTTTTCTATTAGACAGATTTTACAACCAAATTTGGCACAGAGTGTTCTTTTTGGGTACCAAATGTCCATGCACAATTTTATGTATGTAGGTCCACGTTTACTGGTAGCCCCCATACAAAGGTACCCCTATTTCTGAGGAATATGAAATATCCGCCATAAAATCAACAGCCACACTATTCACCACATGGAGGGCTGAAATGAAGCTCCCACTGAATGGTCGATGGAGAATTGATTCCGACCAACAACCACCCCAAGATACTGGGAATAAAGTTCGACAGCCTTTTCAAGTCGTCTGCGCAAGTCACTGCTTTATGCGATAAGCTGAGAAGTAGGAACAAGGTCCTCAAGAAGCTAGCCGGCAGTACTTGGGGCGCTGACAATGAAACCTTGTTGATCTCTTATAAAGCAATAGGCCGGTCAGTGGTAAGCTATGCAGCGCCAGTGTGGTTCGCGAATGGTAGTGATAAGCAGTGGAAGAATATCCACACCTGCCAGAATGCTGCCCTGAAACTGCAACAGGGTATCTCCTCATGACTCCTGTGGACCATCTTCATGAGGAGACGAAGATCTTATCCGTCCATCGTCACAATTATATGTTGTCGATGCAGTACTTGCTTGGGTGCTATCATCGGGAATATCCCTGCCATAGTCTTATGGACAGGACTCCCCCGCCCAGGCACTTCAAAACAATATCCATGATCTAGAGAGAGAGGTCCAAAGGTATAAGCGTGAACCCCTATATCAAGAAGCCTGAATGGTATTCACACAGACGCATTCGATCAGGCAGTAGAGCAATATCGCGTGAATTGGAGACCACCCCCCATCCATCGCAGCAGAGGAGAAGCGGCTGCCAAGGCAAACACGAGTAGTCTTTGCTCAACTAAGATCAGGATAGTGCAACCAACGTCGATGATGATGTGGATTTTTTCTGTGACGATGAGCCCGTTGTTGACTTTGATGGTGAGGACGACAAAGTGGTCGTGGATGCTGTACTGGCTGTCATTTTATCGGGGAATATCGATTACAGATTATTGCCAAAGGCATTGTTATCCATACCCATTATACTGCCAAACCATGAACCATGGGTCTATCTCAAAGACATAATACCATGTACCACTGAGTGATATAAAAACCCGTTTTATCGTATGTGAACATTTGGTCCATCCTAGTCTTTTTGGTAAACAAATTTAACCCTGCTACTATGTTAGAAAAAAAACACATATGTTACGTTGGGGTCATATTTTGATCCCCACTTTTTTATTGATGAAATTTAAATATGTTAATTTTAAAAAAGTGTGTATTGTGATTTTTGCAATATGTCTTTGTTGCAGTAATTGTTTGTCGGTGAGACGGACATACTGGTTTTTTGCAAGTTATGCGCTTAGTGAACGTTTTTCGTTCCTTCCTCGATGGACAAAATTTACACCTTTCAACTGGCCACCGATTGGTTTTTCTTTTGCATGAGTATGTACGAAGCATTTGGTCCAAAGTGTCGACCCCTCCTTTTGTCGAGTTGTAATATTCAATTATTTCCGGTATTTTTTTTTTTTGGATGATTTTCCAAAATTTTGCTGTTATGGTGAAAAGTGCTAAGCAAATAAACCATTTTTTATTTTTTAGGTATATACAAAACAATCGTTTCTTTTTCATGAAAAAAAAAATTACTTGAATGTACTGGAAGCTTACACAATTGTTGTGTTGTAGCATGATCCGGTAAAAAGCGTTTATTTTTTCTGACTGTGCCAACAATAGTAATTTTGTGCTTTAGCAGTTCTATTGCAAGTTTATGACTTGTAAAAAAATTGTCGGTTGTCACATTGCGTCCACGATATTGAGTAACCAAGTCTAGAACAACGCGTTCTCCTTGATTCCTTTCAGCATTGTCTCCCAATTTGCCCAAGTAAATTTCGAACTGTAAGCAAAACGCAGTATCAGAATCGGCTGCTATCCAGGCTTTCATGCCATATTTCCCAGGCTTACTTGGAATATATACTTTGAATGGGCATCTACCTCTGAAAGGAATAAGCTGCTCATCAACCGTTATATTAGCGTTTGGAACGTAAAGTAGTTGCAAGTTTTGAGTCCATAGTTCATAAAAGTTTCGAATAGGGGCAAGTTTATCTCCTCTTTGTGCTGATCTTCTTATTTGTTTATCGTCAAATGCAAGAACGCGTGAAATATTGCTAAATCGTTCCTGTAGACTCCTAAAAGAATAATATATCCATTATACAATTATAATAGACAACACAAATACCAATGAGTATAAGAAGTCCCAAGTAAGCATCGAACTCAAAATCATCTATATCTTCAAAATGTTCGAAAATAGAATCTCCTTCCAAGTTACTATAGTGAATTATTTCCCTTTTCATAGCTTCGGTTAGACATAAATCAAAGGCATCACGAATTTTAGAAATTCGATGAATAGCATAAGCAGTCACTCCAGGTTTTGTGTGAAGAATATTTTCACTGGGTGCACGACTTAGACGTTGTGATGGAGGAACTGTACTCCACTTTATCTTCCTATCCTTGTCAAAAAATTCAGTGCCATTATTTACGGCTGATGAACTGCTGGATCCTATATCACTCGAAATTGATTGCTCTGAAGATAAACATTCTTCTTCCTCAATTACAAAGTTAGGATCGAAGTCATCACTTGCTTCATCTTCAATGCCACTCAAGAGTTCTTTCATTTCATGCTCACTCATTTGTTCTCTCTGGCATTATATTCACGAAATAAAAATTTTCGTACATAAATTATGAATTTGGAAAATGTATAATATACTTACGGCATGGCTAGACTCCATGTTTAACCCCAATGAATTTTCAATATTAGACTTACAAATGTAACTAATCACTATAAAATTTAGCATAGAACTAAAAAATAACTTCAACACGAATGATTTGTCATTATTGAATGCCATAAATAAAACTGTAATTGCCAATCTTCTTTTGGTTTGTTTCGCTTTCATGTAAATAAAGAAAATAGTGTAAGGCAAATGCAAAAAAAAAAACAAAATTTTTGGACATATTTTATTATTTACGCATAATTTTATGTACGGGGTCATAAAATGACCCCAACATGTTATGTGTAGCTACTTGCAATAAAAAGTCTTCTAAGCATAAAATGTTAATAAAATTAAACGAATTAAGTGCATCTCGACAATTCATGCACTGAGTAATAAGAACTTTTAATTATGATCCACCAGTATGAAATAAGATGATGATTAATACAATTTGGGTCATCAAAAGACCCCAACGTAGTAGCAGGGTTAAGAGTGCCTGAATTGCAAGCGAAAATTCTCATGAAAGCCATCCTTGGCTTTCCCAAAAGTAATCTTTGTTGTTATCATCAACATCAATGTTAACATCAATTTTTGAAACAACAACCACCTAATTCCTGTTTTATTGATATAAAATTTAAGAATACGATTTTTAAATTGGATAATTTTGGTGTAGCCCGCCAAAAAGCATTACTGATAAAGCCCGACGACAGCAGTTGTGGTATACTATAATAAATAAAAAATATATTTGTTGATTTCTTTTGCCGTCCGCAGAAAATATCAATTCTCCCCAAATTGAAATAAAACACAAGAAATTTTTGTTCTTTGTTTTTTCTCAGCATTCTTAAAACGCCAAAACATTGTTTTTGTTTTTTATACATTGAATCAGCATAATTAAGAATGTGATACATAAACTTTATTTCCAATTCTTTTTCATTTTTATTAAATTTTTTTGTTTAGTGACTGATTGTTGGTGGTTTTTTTGTTTTTGTTTTTATTTTTATGTCGTGTATTTTTGTATTACATCATTTATTTAGAGTGGATGGGGGAGTAAACCGGTTATTAGAAAGGACAATGGGTTGTGGGGCATAGGAATTGATTTGATTTTTTTTTTTGTTAAATATAGAATTCGGACAGATTTTAGGTTTTCATTTTCTTTTTACTCTATACAATGTTGGATTTTTGTGTTTTTTTCTATTTGTTTTTATTAAATATTGTCGTGGTCAAAATATACATTTTGACAAGGACAATTTACAATGTGTTTTTTGTTTATTGTATTTAAAAATAAGGACTGTATTTGTAGTACATAACTGAAATAATTACTTAATATCTGTGGTCTATAAAGAAACTGAAATAATTTAACTAAATTTAGATTTATTAGATTATTGCTATGTGTGTGTGGGAGAATTGGTTATTTATGTAACTGAGAAAAATAAGAAAACATAAAATAAAGTCTACAAACGAATGTTAATGCATTTGATGGATTTTTGCAATGTAATTTTTATATTTCTTTCTTTTTTAGTTAATTTGTTTTTTTGTGTTTAAAGGGGGAAGTTGTTCTCCAACTTGAGTAGTTTTTTTTTTCTTTTAAATTTTTCCAATAAAGAGAATGTAATGATTTTGTTATTTAGTAAGTAATATGATCTTACATTTTGACAAATTAAATTGTTTTTTCTCTTCAATTTTCTTTCTCTCCAAAAAGGCACAAAATACCTTCTCCTTAATGCAAAAAAGTGCTAAGTTTTTTTTGTTTGTTTAGCTTGAGTTTGTTTTTTATAGTTTTGAATATTTTTTGAACAAATGAATCATTTTCAAAATTTATTTACTTGTTTTTAAGACTTTTTGCAATTTGTTGGAAAAATTTAATGTTTTTTAGAAGAGTTTTTACTTTTTTTGTTTTTTTTTTCTTTATTATTTTTAATTGTGGTTTTTGTTTTATATAATTTCTTTGTTGTATTAGCATTGGGTCGACCAGGTTTTTTCCATGAATTTATTATTTTTTATTATAGCTTAAACTCTAATTATTTTTTTTAGTTTATAACAAATAAAATGAAATGTAAGCAAACTTTTTGTTAACATTGTCCTTTGAAAATTTATTGTTTCGGGCAATTTTACTTTTGGCACTTCCAAAGAAAACATAGAACAACATTTCTTAAGCCATAAAAGTTATACCGATACCTTTGCTTTTTATTTTTCGACCAAAATGACTTATTATTTTTGTTGTTTGCTAACATTTCATTCTAAATGTATTGTTTTTTTTATTTTTTGTTTTGTTTTGCTTTGCTTTCTTTTACTTTTTTCTATAAGAGTTAAAGAGAGGGGTGCATTATTATTTTTATTTTATATTATCGTTTTTTTTTTAATTTTTTTCTTTTATCAAGGATATTCTTTAAACAAATTCTCATATCCTTGATATTTTTATGTATTTTAATTTAAACAAAAACAAAAAACTGAACTGAAGCTTGTCATTTCTGTTATAATTACAAATGTAAATGAAAATTTCATGTAACCAAAATAAACGGAAATTGCTTTTACTTTTAGGTTATGTTTTTTGCCTTTATTTCTTTAATTAGAAATAATAGAACTTTTAAAAACTACATTGTTTCTTTATTTATATGATGTTTCTAAATAGTTATTTTGTTTTTGTAAATTGAGTAAACAATTTGTTTTTAATACATTTTCTAGGTTATGACAAATATTAGAAGAAATTGCAGAACAAAAAAATTAATAAATTCTATTTAATGGGCGAAAATATTTTTAATTTATCTCTGTTACAAATATATATTTTTAAATTAACATTTTAATGCGATTTACTTTACTTTAGAAAAATATATTAAAAACAAATTGTTTTTGTTTGACATTTATTTCATATTTTTGTTTTTCATGGTTTTGGTATTTTTATATTTTTAGTTATTTTATTAAAAAAAAAAAACTTTGCTATTTATTTATTATACGTAAATGTATTGAATATTTTCCTTTAACTATGAGCTGTTTTTATTTTATTTCTTGATTTTTTTATTATTTTTTGTTTCCAGCATTAGGACACACATATACAATAGAGTAAATAATGTAGTTGTAAAAGAAGAAACAAAACGTTATATTTATATATATTTTTTATAATTATTTTAAAATATAAGTATTTACAAAATAATAGAAAAGGGAAATTATTTAAATTAAGTTTTTTTTTAATTATTTATTTTTCTTTATTTTAAGAATAGCATCGACAGAGATATTTATTTTCATTTATATTTTTTATTTCCCTTCACAATAATAAATAGAAATATATTTTTTATTTTCTTTTTGGTATTTAAAAGAAAACCTAAAAAGTATTTTTTAATTTATATTGATTATTAGGAATTGTGGGTTTTATTTTTATTTCGATGACAATATGTAATTATGGTGGCCTTTATGTTGGGGGGAATTTGTCAACAAAAAATATCGATATTTTTAAGAAACAATTCACATTTTCAGACGTAATTAAATGAAATTGGATAACTTACTAAAAATGTTCTACTGTTCTAAGATGTAAATTACTGACGTTCACTTTTACTTTTTAGACTTTGTACATATACATTTAGAAGTAATCAAAGGGATCGGAATAGTAACAAACATGAGCTATTTGTTTACATCACTGAAATTAATCTAAGTGATTCTCAAGCTTAGGAAAGGTATTCTCTTAAAGAATGCTATGTATGTTGATCTCGATGAACTATTCACAAAATCAATTCATTCTTTACATGTTGAAATACTGAGAAATGTCATCATTTAGTTGATCATTCAATTACATCTGAAAATGTTACTAATTTTTTTTATAATTTGTTGTTCATAAGTGTTATATAATTTTTGGTTGCTGAAACTGAAAATGTCTGTTATTCTATGTTTAAATTAGCATTGTACAATTAGTGTATAAATATATCATTTTGTTGTTGTTGTTTAGGAAAATTTGAAAATATTTATATTTTTTTCCTATAATATACACTTTGCTAAACACATTTGGGCATTTTGTTCAAAAATGTTTTGCCAACTTGTTATTTATTTATTTTTTTTTTTGCTTTTTTTTGTTTATTTTTTGTTAAGTTCAACACAAGTTTTTTTCAAAAGCCAAATATCGTTTTTTTTTTTTATTTTGTGGGTATAGAAGAAAATAAGAAGAAGGAAAATAGTTTTTTTTTTCTGAAATTTACAACACAAAAATATGACACAAATGAAGTGGGCAAATATTTAATGGATGAGGTTATGGGGAAATTTTAAATTTGTATGATTTTAAAGAAAAGGTATGAGCGGTTTCTTGTAGTAATGATTTATCTATGTGTTGGTTTTGCTTGGTTTATGATTTTCACAAAATATTTCATAAATCGTTTTTTTTTTTTCAATTTTCTTGTTGATTGGCTTAACATTTGTTGTTGTTGCTTTTTTTTTAATTTTAACTACCAAATAAACTTGTTTAGTGTTCTCCTTTCCTTTTGTAAATTTGTTTAAATGGTAAAAATTATAGTAGTTACTTACATAAATACTTTTACTACTATAATTTAATTTGTTTGTATAATATATTTGTAGATATATATTGTTTATATATTTTTTACATTTAAAAAACACATGGAGGTTTAAATTTCCATAGTTTTTTCTTCTTCTTTTACTTTGCTTAATGATGATGATTTTTGTAGTTTTTTAGTTATTATTTAGCTTGTTTTATATTTTAGCTTTATGTTTATAAACTATTACCGTTACTAATTTACATTAGATTTGTTGTATTTTTTTACAAAGAAACAAAATTGTATTAAGACAAGAAATTAATGTAATTTTAGAAATTAATAAACAAACAAGAAATAGAAAAAAATCATTTTCCAAAAATATAATATTTATATTATGTACATTTAATATACATATAACAAAAAAACTAAAAACAAAAATAGAATTATAGAAAATGAAAATCAACAAAAAGAAAATATATATTAGTTAAAAAAAAAACAAAAAAAGAAGTAAAAAACAAAAAAAGTTTATCTAAATTAATTTAATTTAAGAAATTATATATGTATAGTAATCATTAAGTGATTTCTAAATAGTTTTTGTTGTTATTATTATGTTTACATATAATTCTGCTTTATTAACAGTAATAAGAATTGTTATTAATTTATGATTTATTACAACAAAAAAGATAAACAAAGAACGATGAACAATGCCGTAGAATATAAACAAACAAATATATGAAAGAAACCTAAACAAAAATTTGAATTATAATAATTTTTAGAATAAACACAATTTCCTTTAAATAAAATTCAAAATTTTTCATTCATCGTTCCTTAATTAACACGACAACAAACAAAATAGAGCGAAAGAGCAATACATTTCTCGTAAAAAGATTCGATTTCTTTGAGGAATTTGTTAAGTCAAGGCTAACACGGAAATTGCATGGCCATATCTTAATTTAGATTAATCATATATACTTTTAGATTAGACATAACACATGGAATATGGCAAATAACTTCCACGCCTCACCATAGCTAACACTTAACCTCAAATTATTAGATTAATACACATAAGCTTCATTAGTCATTGAAATATGTGAAAATAAGTAACTACCTTTTTCAACTAAGCTAACATTGAATCGTATTCCTCAAAGCTTGAAGAAAAGTGATTTTTTCAAACGGCCTAAACGCACGAAAGTTTTATAGTTTGTGCACCGTAATTGTCGCATTATCACCTGGACGTTATATTAAAATTTCTTTGACGTTTACCATCATGTTTCGCCAATATTAGGATCATAGCACTTCAGCATTAAAATTGTGACTCAAATGACTCAAATATTTAATTGTAGGTATTTTAAATATTCCGTTAAATCCAATACCAATGAGAAAATACAACTTCGCTCTAAGATTGTTTGTTGTTGATGTTGTTTTGTTGAGACCAAAGGAGATAACTTAGAGGCAAAATATTCTCTTGGATACAATTGTAGACCAATTAAATATTTCAACTCAAAAAATATTCCCTTTTGTCACACAGTAATAAATAAAAGAGAAAAAACTAAATATTTATTTTTGAAAACGAAAAAATAACTAAACTTTTAAAAAGATATATTGGTTGTTATTGTTTCTTATGAATCCTTTATTATTATTTAGGATGATGTTATAATTTTTTTTGCTTCGCTTTTTTTCTCAAATCTTACATTTCTTGGTTGTTGTTTTAGAAAAAGGAAATAAATGAACAAAATAAATTTGTTGTTTTAGCGAAATTTTGAGTTTTTTATCTTTAAGTTTAAACAAAAAATTTTAGATAATTGTTTATAACTTAAGTGATTTTTTTTTAAGAGGGTTTATACATTTTCATTAGAGTGTGGGGTATTTTTGGTGTATAGAAAGAGTAAAGGCAAAATGGACACAAGAATTAAGAAAACTAAAAAAATAATAATTTAACAAATTTTGAAAATTTGCAAAAATTAATGTATGTGTAAATATAAACATGTTTTAAGATTAAGAAGAAAGAAAAAAATAAATTTAAATAAACCGCATTCATAATTATTTATACATTGAAAATAATATTTAATGGTATTTCTCTTTAATTTTTTTGGGCTGATATTGTTTTTTTCTTTTTGTTCTATGTTTGTTTTTAAAACTACAAAATATTATTAACATTTAAACAAAAACAAAAAATACACAGAATAGTTTCAATATACATGTGTGAGGGTGGGGTGGGAGTGAGCTAAGAGTAAAGGTGAAAATAAATGAAATAAAACGGAGTTTTTTTGAAGGACTGACGTGTAAAGGAATATGGAAATAGTGTTGTAAACTTTTTGTTTCTATATATATTTTTTTTTTTTGTATTTTTGTTTTTCATTTGTTTTTTGTCTAAACACATTGCATCTTTTTATTATATTTGTTTTTGAAATCATCTTTTTTTTTCTTCTGAAATTTCTTTTACAGGATCTTGGATGTAAATTGTTAGTGTTATTTATTGTCACAAGTGAGAGGGAGGATTGTGGGGAGTTTTGGGTATTTGTATACTGAATTTCATCTGGGAAATATACACATTTGTTTTTTTTTACTTTTTTATAATTGTTTCTTTTTCTTTGGGGAATATTTTCAAAACTTTTTTAAATATTACTGTTCTTTGATCGATTATTAAACGTTTACATTTCATTTCAGATTTCCCTCTCAAACTTGTGTATTTGTATTACTTTTTCTATAGTGTGTAGTTTATGATTTCAAGTGGCGGCATTTCATTATTATTTATATATTTTGGAGTTATCATTTTTTAGCGTGTAAGGGGTCGAGTCATCATGGTTACATGTTTCAAGATAGAGGCATTTTTATCAATAAGACAAGAAAAGGTATTACCAAATGTATTATCGTCCAACATGATGCCTTCATCGTGGGTATCCTCCTCATCGTAATGGGAGTTTGTGGTGGTGGCAGCAGCTGTCATTATATCAACACCATCACTGCCATCTATTATAGTTGTTTTGTTTGCAGCGGCAGCCAATAGCATCATGGCTGCCGCAGCCGAATCCATAGAAGCCTGAGTGCCATTTGTGCTGGTGGTCCAATATTTGCATGTGATAATGGTTTGTTTGGGAGTGACTTCATTGTTGTTTGCCGTGGCCAAAGGCATTTCATTAGTTGCGGACATTTTGTCATCGAATTTGTAACGATTCAAGTCAGTAATATTATCATTGTTGTTATTATTGTTATTATTATTATTACTGTGAAGATTGTGATTCTTGTAGAAATTCTGAGAGGCAGAATGACGTCGCTTACGATTTGCTGCTATTTTCAATTTGGCAGCAGAACTATTTAAAAATTGCTGGACCCTTTTGTAGGCGGCTGCGTTATTAGCAGACAATGTGGAGGATGCTGTTGACTGAGGAGTAGAGGGAGTAGTGGCATTCATATTTTGTAGATTTTTCAAATTTTTCTTTTCCACAATTTCCTTGTCTTCATCATGACGATTTTCTTCATTTGTTATTTCCTTCTCATTGGCATTTCCTGCAGTGGCATTGATTTTGCTTTCTGGGATCTCAGCTGAATTTGTATTTACCCCTTCATCATTCCTTTGCCATATTTTAGCCAAATGTTCATGCTCCCAATTCAATTTGTCTACATACAAATCTTCTTCATTCAGAGAACCACCAACTTGGCGCAATAATTTCATTGGTTGAATGGCAACGAATTTTGCCTTCTCTTTTTCTACATTCTCTACGGCGGCATCGTGTTGCCAAATATTATGCATGGCTTGGGAAGTTTGGCTACCGCCACCAAAATGCCAAGAATTTGAATTATCAACAGCATCATCGTCCACATTCATTGACCAATCGTTAGCAATTGGCACATTTTGAGCCATTGTTTCCTCCTCAAATTTACATCTAACTAATTTGCCCGTTTGTTCGGGCCTCAACAAGTCCTCTATTAATTGATTGACTTTAAGCAGCATTATGGCCTGTACAGCACTCTCATTGGGATCCTGAGTATTTGCGACCACATTATATTCCTGCTTTCCTTCGTTACCGAATGTTTCATGTCTGCCAGCCTCGAGGCCACCATTATCAACATCATTAGCATTTTCGGCCACCGAATCACTTTCGCCAATATACAAATCTTGCATGTAGCGCAAGTCGCTCATTATCTCATCAGCTTCCAATTTTAATTCATCGCGTAGCAAGCGATTGGCTGGCAATGACTTGCCATAATCACAACTATTACAAACGGCGCACATACCCCACAGGGTATGCGAAGAATTGTCCAACGAACTATCCTCATTTCTATCCAAATCGGCTCTGGCAAAAGTTGCCCTGGGGGGCAAGCGACGTTTATGGCATTGCTTTTCGACTTCTTGCATAGACCAAAATTGGCTAAGTTGCTCAGCCGAAGCAGCAGTTGCACGACAAAAATCAACTTCATCACACAGCGAGGCATCTTGGACCCATGATTGACTACATTCCGAACGTGTGGCTGCTGGTACCCAAGCAGCTAGGCTAGAGTTATGATGTGCAGTTGTATGCAAGCCTTGCTGTTCAGCGGCAGCTTTAGCAGCTGCGGCTACAGCTTGAGTTACTGCTGCCATGATGGCTTCATTATTTGCTTGCCTGCTAAGAGTCAACGAATTGTCCAGAGAGAACATGGACATTTCCATCGCATCAATGCCAGTCATTTGCTGGTGGTTAGACATTTTGGCTGCTGC
Source organism: Musca vetustissima (assembly GCF_032173495.1). Classification (NCBI taxonomy): domain Eukaryota; kingdom Metazoa; phylum Arthropoda; class Insecta; order Diptera; family Muscidae; genus Musca; species Musca vetustissima. Next base: position 168,395 of record NW_026877906.1, on the reverse strand, counting down.
CAATTGGAAATCAATTTCTTCTGTTTGGCAGGCGATTTCTCCCGAACGTTTTAACTTGAACTTTAGCACAAACGTTTCCTTATTTTCAGATTTTTCTTTGGCCGAGTGTATACGTCCATCGGCCACTTGCGACGAAGCAGTGGCTGAAAAATTCATTAAATTGGTATTGGACACCTCTTCATCAGCCACATATATATCATTTCTTGTATATTCCAAATATTCATTGGACTCATGGCATAAATAGCCGCTGGCACTGCGCTCAAATTCAACACAATCCAAAGCACTGCTTATATCGAATGTGTAGCCATCAACATAGGTTTCGATGGGATGAAAATGAGTACGTTCGGAAGTCAAGAGATTTTCTTCTTCGCCACCACGAAAATAGTCGCTACTGGCCATGTGAGCAATGGGTTGTTGGGATTGCAATGGCTTCGTTTGGGGTTGAATGACACTGCCGCTAGCCTTAATGCGAGCATAGGCAATAAAACCACTGGTAGCCTCACAATGATTGGGCAATGTAACTTCGGGACCAGGTGGCATAGGGGAGGACTCAGCAACATCTTGGGCAATGCTGTCACAAACATCACTGCCATACATTTCGGTCAAAGACATGGGATTAGAGGCACACCAGGATTTTAGATCTGGTTGAGTATTTTGACCATAAATAGGAGCTTCCCAATTGGCACCAGTTGATGTAATCACACCTGCTGAGTTATAAGCAGCTGCGTATTTACCAACATCACCACAAGTTTCTAGATCTCCAGAGGTGACGACATTAGATCGCATGCTATTATAAGCAGGACCGCCATTTATGCCCTCAGACCACTTCAAACTGTTGTAGGGAGGAAAATCAAGTTTAGCACCATTTCCCCCTTCCATGTGTAAGGCTGCCGCGGTCTCATTGCCTTTATTATAAATAACAGAACCACTATCCATATCTCCTTCTCCATCAGCCATGGCATTGGCAACGATCTGAAAAGCGAATGAAAATAAAAGCAACGGTTTTAAAATATGTCAGCAATTTCAATTTCAGGTTTTCTTACCTTTTCCGCTTTATTCTTGGCGGCAATGTCAATCTGACTTAATTTCTTATTCGAATGCCAAACCTTGTACAGGAAACTCTCATCAGTTTCACCATTAACAGCACCCACAGCATCAACACAATCTCCCGATGATGACCAAATGGAATTCTGCAAAAATAGGTTAATGGATGGTGTATGTGAACCACCACTACCACTAACTCCGCCAACACCCAGGGAAGCACCAGCTTCATTAATGCGACGCATTGCACCCACCGACTTATCGAAATCATCCAAATTACTGGGCATAGAGTAGTAATCACTTGAATTAGCAATATCGGCGCCAGCGCCAGAACTAGCGCTACTGTCATCTAAACGTTGTGTTGTTGTTATCATGGATGATGTCGAGTTGACATTGTTCGAGAATTTCGTCATTTGTTCATAGGACGCCTGAGGCTGTTGGTTGTTGTAGTTAGACCAGAAATTCCACAAGTCCTGTTTGAAGGGAGCCAAAGCATTTAGGGATGTTGTGGCATAGAAGGCCGATGAAATTCCAATTGAATTGGCGATTGAGCCAGACTTGTCAGCACTCTCAATGGTTTCTTGTTGTTGTGAAGATGCCGTAGATTGGGGCTCAACATCCTTCCAGAGAGCCTCAACACTGCTATTGAATTTTGCTTTGAAATTGGCAAAGTCCAAATGATCCACCGATTCAGAGCTGTCGTCCAAATAACTCTCATCACCGGCACTGCAAACTATGAACGGCTTTGCCAAGGTACCCTCGCGTTGATACAAACGTCGGGCATTAATGACGGCATTGGCCGCACTGCCACTTGACAATTCTTCAATTGAGGCCAAGGTATTATCATCATCATAATCCTCATCGACATAATCAACACCATCGTCGGTCACGACTTCATAATTTTGACGATCATCTGAATCGTCACAACAAAACGAAATGTCAACGTAGCGTTTCATTAACGGACGCTCTATGCCGCTAAGCAGTTCATCACTTTTTGGTATTTCACTAAGCATTTTGTATTCATTGCGTGCATCGGCATCCATGCTATCTGAGTTGCTGCGACTGCGTTTGGTGGAGCCCTTTTGGCGAGCCAAAAATTCTTTAATTAAATCGGGACCCATTTCCCAGCAGCCTTTAAAATCTGTATCCCAAGCTGGTGAAGTGTTACGATGATGTGCTGATTTACCAGTATTTGGATTGGAGTTGTTGCCACTCAACGTAGTAGTGGGTTTGCGTAGATTTGGAATTTGTTTTCCTTTACACAAAGCTAAAAGAAGGAAGAAGGGCAAGAATGATATGAAACAAATGGATAGAAAGCATTCTCTTTAGTTGTGGATATTTACCTTGATTTCGGCGACGTTTAGATTTCTTCTTTGCCGCTGCTCCTAATGCTGTTGTTGCTGCTCCTTGTTGTTGTACGTCACCACACAAACTAGATCCTGAACGGCCAATGGCACTATCTCCAGTATATTCTGCCTTTAGTTTATTATGAATTTCCAAATGTTGTTCAACTCCAAAGCCTGATGATTTCGACTTCTTTTCAAGAATTTTATTATCAGCAAGAGACGATACACTTGTTGTAGAAGTTTGGTGAGAATTATCGGATGTATGATTTTGATTTTCAGTAACCGAAACCGAGGAACGTCCCACTATTGGCCAAGTTAAAGATTTTGCATTACGACGCCATATACGAAAAGAGTCTTCCATTTCCTTTGACAAGGCAGGAAAAGCGCGAAAATAACGCTTTTTGGGATCGTTATCGCTATCGTTTATAGCATTTTCATTGTTAGCATTTGACCCGTTACGACGTGAATGATGCTGTTGTTGTTGTTGATCTCTCTGAGAAGCCGAAGAAATTTGTGGTTGTGCAGAAAATGCCGAAGATGATGACGTTGATGTTGAAGAGGATGCCGAGGATGATGATAGTGATTGGTTGTGATGTTGTTGATGATTTATGCCAGTATTAGCTGGACCAGACGATGACAATGTATCAATTTTCAATTGGGTATCGATTAGAAAACGTTCTTCATCATTCAATTCTTGGCTACGTTTTTCAATATCCTTTAGTTTTTCACACAATTCATCAACAAGTCTTTCTATAGCAGCAGTCTATAAAATGGAGAAGAGAATTACATTTAAATTAAATAGAAGAATAATGACGAAGTTTTTCAGTTACTTACCTCCTGTTCATTTGAAACAATTTCCCTTAAACATTGTACGGCATTTAGTTTCTTCAATGTCTCAGTATCGGAGGGCAAATGAAAACGTTTGCTGTGACCTCCTTTGCGATTAGCAAAAAATGCCTAATTTTGAAAGTAAAAATAAATCGTAAAATTTCTATTAGAAACTGTTTAAGTGCCTAGGGGCTATGTTAACAAATTTTGAAAAGAAAAATTGTAAACCAAAATTTAGCTTGTAAACAAAAATAATAACAATACATATACTAAAATATCGGAACATTAGAATTTTAAATTACTTCCAAGTTGCTGAATTCAATTGGATCATTCACTTGAACTGACGATTGTAAGAGAGATAGTAGTAGTCTTGTATAGATCTGTGGTGATTCGACGCCTAATTGCTCCAAACGTGATACTAACCAATCAGAGATGGCGTTCACGGCACGAGGCGACACTAGTTGAGGATACTTCATACCTGTGTGTGTGATTTTTTTCGATTTTTTGTTACATTTTGTTTTTTGTTGTGATAATGTATTTTGTAAACGAAAAGAGCAAAAAGAGACACATCATCAAAAATAGTAAATAAGACAAATGCACATGTATCATGGTTGTCAATCAATAGGAGGTGTGAAGGGTGTAGGAACATTTTTGGTGGTGGGTATGGAGTGAAAAAAATTTGGAAAAAAACAACGTAAAATATTCTGTATTAAATCAACGTTACATGTCAAAGGAGAATGTTGAATGAAAAACATTGAAATCAAACAAAAGTCATTAGGGTCGGAATGTGAATATTCATTTCTTTATAGATTCATTTTAGAAAACTTGAAAGTGACAGTGAATTGCACAAACCCATTACAAAGTGTCCTTTTCTATCTACCGTTTCAAATCGCTATAAAATACAAGAGATTAATGATATGTTACGTTGATTCAATACGAGAAAAACAATTCTAATTGGCCAGGAAAGTGAAATAAAACAAAAATATGTATGAGAAGAAACAAATAATTTTGAATATTATTAACATTTAGGTCCTTTTTGCAATTTATTCAAACAAACTAACAAAAATATTAAAAACCTATCAACTCTTTACAATTGCCAAAGATCTCAAATGAATCCATAAAATATATTAATCTTAAAATTTTATATTAAAAAATGTTACAATTTTGAAAATAAATTTTGCTTTAATAATATTGAGGTTATGCAAACAATTAAAAAAGCAAAATTCCAATTGTATTTTATTGGATATAGATATTTACACGGTGTGTTACACTAAACGAATACCGTGAAAACAAAATTAATAATTTTGAAAAACAACAAATGGCAAAGGGGACCTTAAGTGTTTTAATGTTAATAGTGGATATAAAGGATTAGCTACAAATGGATAAACAAATAAGGATGTTATTTAAGGATTGCAGCGGATAACAAAAACAATTTTTTTTTTGGCCAACAAAAACTTACCGTTTTAGTTTAACTAGAATTTTAGAGCTGGTAGTTATACTGTCTGATGTCTGATGACAAAATGATGCTGACGATTGATCTTCTACTTTGAACTAATACCACAGAATATAACAATTTACTGTGGGTGTGCAACAAATTCCTTCGATATTGCTGTTACGTTTTGTTCTTTTCGTTGCAAGTTCTCATATATATTTATTAATATGGTTGATATTTATCCACAAAATTGTAATTCTTTGGCCAGTGAAAAGTATAGATTAAGAGGGGGTGGTGTGTGTTTTTTATTGTTTGTTGTAGGGTGATGTGTGTTCTTCTTCTACTACTTTCTTATAAATGGTGGTTGGTGAGGGGATGTTTATTTATTAAATTGCACTAGTTGTTTTTTATTACTATTATTATGTTGCTTTTGTTGAGGTGACTAATTTCTCCTTCTTCTTGTTGTTGTTTCTTCTATTTGTTCGATGATGATCCTCCACAATCCAAATATATAGAGTTTCTTGAAATTTAAACTATATATATATATGAATCTTTTGTTTTATAAGTTTACAAGTAGTTTGGCTTTCAAATAAAACAAACGAAAACGGGGAAAAACGTTTACAGTTATATACAGTTTTACAGGATTGCGTTTAATCTGCTTTCAAAAAGGATGTTGTTGCAGTTTATTTTATATTTCTTTGTTTTCCTTTTTTCTTCTTATTTATTTCCTCTTTTTAAGATATAATCGTTTAATTGATGGTCTTCTTCTTGTAGTTGTTGTTATTATTATTATTATTATAATTGTTGTTGATGTTTTATTTTTTCTTTTTGTTGTTGTTGTGGGTTGTTTTTTTAATATTCTTTTTCTAAATATTTTTTTATTTCATTTGTTTTGTTTATCGTTGAATGATGTTTGTTCTTTTTTTTTAATATTGTTGTTGATCTTGGTGGATGCTGTTCTTGTTGTTAGCAATATCTGCAGCAACACCCTGTGGAGCAATGGCAACACTTGTTTGTAGCAAGTGAGCGTTTGCCAAATGTAAATCAGCAACACCAGCAGTCGGATTGGCCAATACAATAGCAGCAACAGCAGCAAAGCTGAACGATGACGGTCCCCAATATGTCGTGTCCATGTCGTTTAACAAATCATTTTTCAATTTATGCGACAGCATTGTTCCGAAGACATATAAAAGCAACAATTAGGCTTTCTTCTTGATTGGCTTTTGATATTTCTCTTGGGTAGATCGATTTTCTTAAACGCTGGGGCTGATCAATACAACAGCTAATGGCTGACGTTGTTTTGTAGTTTTTCTTTTTCGTTTAATTGAATTGCATTTGGAGAAATAATAATCAAGGATATTTCTATTATTCCCAGGTATAGTTTAGAGGAGCAGGAGGTAGTACAACAAAAAATATTTATATCCAACAAATAATGAAAAAATAAAAACAAAACAATTCTAAATGAAACTAAAAAACAAAATTTCTTAAAGAAACAACAACATTTAACGTTATGTTTTTGTTGCTGATTGTTGTGTTTTGATGTACATTGCCTTGCTGGATGTGTTGTTCTCGGTTGATTGAGTGATTTCTAACAACTTTTTTTTAATTATTTGTTGTATTTCTCTGCGTTCTACGGCAAATCAAATCAAATTATTGCATCTATTGTGAATTAACGTTGCTGGGTGGTTGTATCCTTTGTTGCTGATGATGTAAAAATAACAAAACAAATTGTTGCGGCGATGTTGTTGTGTTGTTGCTAGTAGACGACTTTTGTGTTATGTTGCAAATTTCTTGTTGTTGTTGGTGTTGTTGTTAAGAATCGTGTGTATGTTGTTAGTTAAGCATTTCCTTTTATTTGATGATGTTGTTGTTGTTTAATGATCCATTTTGCCCGTGTTTTTTGTTTTCTTTTTTTGGAAGTAGTTTCCTTCTCTGGCTTTGTTGTTGTTGTGTGTATCGCTCGTTTGTATTCAGTATTTGTTTAACTGAATTTTCCAAGAATCTATTCCAACTTCTTGTTGTTTGATAATTCTTTTAGATTTCTGTAAGTAAATAGAGAAAATATAAATATTAGAATTGGTGACATTTTCAAATAAAATATTTTTTTATTATCGATAAAATAAATAATATTGAATTGGAACATAAAAGCAACACTTGAGAAGCTGGGTGGGTATACGTTTAAATGATGATTATATCCGATTAGCGTTAGACAATTTTACACTAGGCATCAAAATTTAAGGTTGGTGGGATGTTAAATTGACTGGTATATTTAAGGACATATAACAAATTTAGGCAACTTTAATAAAATCCAATAAAAATCGAATTTCATTAAAAACTTGGTTTTTGGATGGGAGTAGAACTAATTGCCTACGCTTGCCATCAAATTGACTGGATTTTAGACTGTTTTGAAGGTTTTACAATTTGTTTTCCAATGTGGCAAATATGGTTGTCAGAGGATAGGTTACGTCTGAAGATGTGCGGCTGCATGACAACCATCTAGAATGAGAAAAATTAGTAAGAAAAAAATATGGAAGAAAAAGGCGGAAAAGGATTTTGGAATTTATCTCTGAGAAAAAGGTAAGAGTGCCTATCGCATGTATCCAAAACATTCTTTCGAAGCATTGTTCATCGACAGAGTAAATGTTCAATCACGTAAATGCCTACAATTTGTCATTTTGATTCTCAAAGGGTATTTGAAACAGTATTTAAGCTTACTAATTAAAGCTAGGAAAAGAGTAACACGTAAACCAATCCAAGTTCTTATATTTTCAACCAAATCGACTATTATTATGGATTTCTTTTTAAATTAAATCAGAATTTTACATATTTCCAATAGGTGGTGTTTCGGTAATTTGGTAATATGGTTTTCAGAAAACTATCTTGCAGAAAAATGTCCACCACAGTGATATAGATATATGTTCAAGGTTATTAGCTAACCATTATGATGGAGGTTATAAAACGTGGTTGCTATTTCTATAAAAAAAAACCTACCACCCAACAAACATTCATATGCAATTATTCACATACATGTAATCGTACATATAAAAACCTTTCTGTGATAACCTATTTTTAAAATTCTTATCAAAGGAAATATACGTATACGAAACTACACTCTGCAACATATCGAAAAAATTCGAACTTGATACCCAAAATACAATAAAACAATGCAATATCGATGAAACTCATACCCCTACAATCAAGATACAGAATACAATCTAATCGAAAAATAAAGAAAACTATTTGAAAAAGAAAATATGGGCGTCATTGTTGCTTGAAAACGTAAAACTTTGAAATAAAAAAAATCATATATAATTTATCAGTTTTTTTGTGGCTTGTTTTCAAATACAAATAAAAAGACATATCAACCACAACAACAAAACAAATAAATTAGAAAATGTAAAACAACATTTACAAACAAAAAAATTATCATAACAATTTACGGAAAACCACACAAAGAGATTCTAATGTTTACAAATATACCGATGCCGATATACCAATGATGATGACGATGACGTCCATTGATGATGATGGAATGTAAAACCAAGCAACAAGTGAAAATCAAAATCAACAAAAGCCATTAGAGACGATGATTTCCAGCCAAAGCCAAAAGTTACAACTCTCCACAAATTGGCTATTACCTTCAAAAAATGCGGCATAGGTGTTTTTACAACCAAAAAAATGTTTATTCATAGAGTTCAACATTTTGTTGTTTATCTTTTGTAATGGAAATGAATTGCTTTGGAAAAATAAATAAACGGAAGTAAAGTCGACATAACCATACGCACACAATACACATAAAAACCCGATCACTTAATCTAAACAAAATTGATGAACAATTAATAAAAATATATAACAACGTTTTTATGTGGCGCGGTGAATTTTCAAATAGTTTTGAAGAAGGTAGATGTTAAATGTGATGGATGGTTGGTATATCTCTTCGAAGAGATACCATCCATAAATTTGTTAATTTTCATTCAGTAGTTGTGAAATTTATGTTGAGGATAGAGGTGTGGTAATAAAATGGGAGGTTGTAAAATTAGCCAAAATTTTTTTCAGTTTTGAGAAAGATAATAGAATTATGAGTATTTGAAAGGCATATTTTATAATTAAAAATAATTCACACAAAAAGTACGAAAATATGCAATTACGAAGATCTAGTCTCGGAGATGTGAAAATACAATTACAACATTCGATAGATTCGGAGACCTCCGATTATTTCTTTTCATCCTGGATAAGTAAGTAGAAAAACTTTTAATTATTTTAAAAAGCAAGGGGCTTTTTAAATTCAAATTGTTTTTTGGGGACAGGTGAGTGGGCGTATCGTGTTTGACATGTATAAGATATTGTGTCAGCTTTACGGAACCATAGGAATTTGGTCGATCGTTCAATTCTTATTTTTGACAAACTAAAATCATATGTTATTTTCATGGCAGAATTAATCTAGCTTATAAAGATTTTACTCGTCTGTTCGAATGTTCCTGACTATAGCATACAAGTTTATTAATATTTTATATAATATTTTCTTTGTTGTTATTATATGATGTAAAAAGCAAAAGATGTTTCATTATGTGAATCGACTCCAGGATTTCGCGTCCTAATTCATCAAAGCGTTGTTCTCGCAATATAAGTGTATCGGAATTAATGCCTGAATGTACAGCCTTCCTGAGGCAATAAGGAGCCAGGGTGAGTGGTATGTGAAATACATGCCCCGTAGTGTCCCACAGTAGTTTTTACCTGAAGCTTGTCAATATATTGTGAAAACAATTGCAATATCATAGGCACATGGTTATTTAAGCTTAAGATGGATCCTTCTTATTGCCGATACTGAAGGGTTTGCACAAATAAAGTAGCCGTAATATATCCATAGGACAATTTGACTTTAAATATATGATATATCTGCCTGACTGGACCACATGATTTTAATCTATGGCTTAAAAAACTATAATTTTGAGTGAGTGTATGCAAGGTTGGTCTCAGTAAAACCGGCACCAGTATTTTCTTTCTTTTTTTATCCCTCTGTGTGCAACAATATGCCGTTCATAGAAGTTTCGCCATCTGTCTGGGTATATCCGCTTGGCAATACATCACGAGTTTTTCCTATGACAGATACATATGATTTGTAAATCCCCTTTTTAACATAGCCACTACATAAGTTAAATGACAAATATTAAATCATTTGTTGTTTTGTTAGAAATAACATAGTGAATCATTTGACAATCATCAAACCGCAAATCTAAAATGATTTCATATAAAATAGCATACAGCCACCACCATCATCCTCATCACATCATCAATAGAATATGTAAAATTGTATCATCATCATCTATAAAAACAAAAGATGTTAATTAATAAATCACATCATCTAGACGAGTGCATTTCAAATATAACCTCACATTCTGTTGAATATTCTCCTCCCCCAGTTTAAATAGGCATTGATTGACTTTGGGTTGGGTCAATTTACATTTAAAATCTATTTTGTTTTCCTAATAAAAAAACGAATACATTTTTGGGCTGCTAAGAAAATATAGGTTAGAAGCCATATTAGTATTAAAGACGCCCTCTCGTTCGACCCGCATTCATATGCCAATCATCATGTGAAATGACAATTTTCCACATATGAATATGATGAGTAACTGTTGTATTATTACAGACATACGACATAAATGTCATAATGACACACACTAAAATCTCAACAGTTTACAATAAAATGCAAAACAAGAGAGACACAAGTCCACGAATGAGTAAACTGTTATACTGTCATTTCTTGTCTGTTGTATTACAATGCTGTTGCATTGTGTTCGCCAACAACAACATTTAATAATAATAAAATACACGATTGTAGTTATGTTCTATTACGAATAAACACGAAGAATCAAATACTACTACGACTGGTAGCAGTAGTAATAACAACAACAATAAGTATATAATACTAGGTCGGCCGTAACAAATAATTTGGGTCAACTTGTGCAAAAAAAAACTGAAATAAAATCAACAAACGATGAATGGATGTGCAGCAATGCAAAGGCGTCGCAAAATTACAAAGCGCATTTATCAAATTCACATAGTCACCCGCCAAATGAACGAACGAGCAACTCACTCTCTGGCAGTCTGTCTGTCAGCTAAACAGATTATTTTACTCATCAATGTGGTGGTATAAACGAATAATGAAAATGACAGACAACATGCTGGGATTTTTATTTTGTTTGTTTAATTTTTAAGATTTACCGGACACTGCAGAGCAAGAGGAAGAGGAGAACGAAAAAGGCGGAAAACCAGACTAATCACTGCCTTTGCAATTGTCATTGTTGTTGATATCAGCGTCTTAAAAGGGAACAAACACACACACACAAGAGGAAGACAATAAATTAAAATCAGCTGCTTTTGCTAATTCATTTATTGTTGTCTTTTTTAGTTTTTTCCTCTTCTTCTTTGACTTTTGTTGGCAGATTAAATCCATGGAAACACTAATCAATCACCCAAAGTACAACAATAAGGAGGAATATGAATTGCATGAAAATTGCATTACTCTTTTGTGTAATATTATAGAGAACAAAAGAGAGAGAGGACTAACAAACAGCTGATTTCATTAAATCAAGAGAATAGAATCACAAAAGTGAGAAAACCAACAAACCACAAGAGAAATAGAGCAAACTAAAAGAAATAAATTTGACAAACAGAAAGAAGGGTAAGTGAGAGAAGAAAAGTAAAACACCAAAGATTTCCGCCAACAAAGTGGGCTGGCTCGACTGGCAGTCCGCTGATGAATTAGGGGTGGTGGCGGGTAAAAATGAAGGTAGCACATGTGCAATTTTTCTGCTATGTACAAACACACGCACACACAGTGTCACATAGAGACATGACACAAATATATGTAACTAAATAAATAATAAAAATAAATCAAATTATACTACAATAGATAGATAGATAGATAGTAACAACAACAACTGTTACACAAATACTAATGGGGAACGAACGAACATCGTCAGACAACAACTGACTAGAGAAAATGAACATGTAAACTAAAGAGGAATATATCAGGGATGGAAAAGTTAGAAGAAATGTAGACTCTTGCAAAAAAAAAATTATCACGTCCTTTAAAAGCGAATTTCCAAAAAGAGGTAAAAGGTAACTTTGTGTAAACTTCGAAAGTGTGTTGATGGTTTTGTTCAAATTGGTTATTCAATTCACTTAAAATTAAATTTACAAGTTTATAAAATATTGACCCTTTGTGTGGAGGAGGTAATAGAAAAACCTAGTTCGGAATTGAACTAGGCTTCATATAGATAATAGGTGGTGCAAAGTTAGATTGAAATCGGACATTCTATTCGCCTGATACTGGATTTATTAATATGGAAAATGTTGACCATTTGATGACAATGTGAATTTTGATCAACTCGGTTATTCAATTCGCTTAAAATTAGGACCGACGGGTTCCACCTTCGGACTTTATGTAGGCTAAAGATAATGGGTTGTGCAAAGTTTGGTTCAAATCGGACATTCCATTCGCCTAATGTTGAATTTATATATATTGAAAAATTTTAATCTTTTTGGGGGAGTTTCCAGAAGGAGTGTCAATACTATAGTTGAGAAGTTGATGACAATGTGAATTTTGATCAACTCGGTTATTCAATTCGCTTAAAATTAGGACCGACGGTTTCCACCTTCGGACTTTATGTAGGCTAAAGATAATGGGTTGTGCAAAGTTTGGTTCAAATCGGACATTCCATTCGCCTAATATTGAATTTATAAATATTAAAAAATTTCGATCATTTGTGGGGGAGGTGCCAGAAGTAGCGGAACAATTGGTCACATCTCTGGGCTTGGTAAATATAATTGGTTGTACAAAGTTTGGTTCAAATCGGATAGCCCGTTCGCATTATATTACAAAATTAATTTTCAGCAAAATTTTGACCATTTTGTGTGGGACGTACCCGAAGGGGTGCAGCGATATTCCCCAGCTTCGAACTTGAACTAGGTTTGGAAGAAATATTACCATATGCAATGTTTGGATGAAATCGGTTACTCCTTTCGATAGTTATCGGGCGCACTTTAAATTGTCTGCAACGAATTTGGTCCAAAGAAACGTGAGGTCTAAAACAAATATTTCGATGAGACACATTTTTGCCATATCAAAGTTTTTATATCCTCATCAGGCTGAGGGTATACAAATTTAAATTAATCCTAATTTTTTAAATTTTTCTAATTTCGATTTTCCAGGTCTGGATGATATATTAATACATTTGTTGACAAATACTCATGCCTTTAAAAGGTTTGTTGTAGTTCTTTTTTGCTTCCTCTATCTGTCACATTTTCTATGGGTACACACACATAATTTGCAATATCTCAATGGCATTGTTGTTGTTGTTTTTACAGCTACTGCTAATACAAGTACTTGCATCGTAAATGCATGTTGCACGAGTATGACAAAATACAACAAAAACAACAACACTTTTGCATTATATTTTCCAAACAAAAGAAAGAAAAATTGTAAAGAATAATTTGCAATAATGTAAAAAAAAGAAACGAATATATGGCATAAGAAAATTGCACACAAAACAAAAATGAAGAGTAAAAAAATAATCAGTAAGTGAAACTCATTTTCCATTGTTGAAGCAAAAGAAAAAATGGGAAAATCCATAAAATTGAAACAATAACAACAACAAAAAGCAGTGAATTGTTACACGACATAATGTCTTACATTTTAATTGCAATTGAGCGACATACTACCACAAAAAAGGCGGGAGGAAAGAGGAAAAGGAAGATAATAATGAAATTAAAAAATATATATGTATCAACATTAATATGGATACAAAAAGAGGATCCATTATATTTTTTCTTCCCAAAAGTCATTTGAAACTAAATTTAATTAAAATGAAATGTGCACATCAAGTCTCGCCCCACCCTATTGCACCTGTTATATAAGCCAACAAACTATTTTAATAATAAACCAGACAGACAGGCAAGGCAAGCAGGCAATTTTATTCAACAATTTATCTATGCTTTCAAAATCCATCAACGATAAGATAAACCCGACAAAAACAACATTTTGGTTTATTTCATTTAATTTTGATCCAGTTATTATTATATTACCCGATGAATAACCTTGAATTTTACACGCCGAAGTAAAAGTAAACAACTTTTACAATAATTTTATTATAACCCAATTTACTTTAATCAAGAAAAAAAAAAAAACAAACGATATCAAACATAAAATCTAAAAAAGAAATGAAATGCCAAACAATAACTGTTACTAAGGAGGTGTTCCATAAATACAAAATAAATAACTTTATAAATCCTTTTGTAAATTATTTTTGTTAAAAAATGAATCACAATTATGTGCTGGCAAACAAATTGAAATGATAACACATTGTTTTCTAAGAGAACGCCGGTCCAAGAGAAGAGAACGAAAATAATTTCTCGTGTTTGAGAATTTTAAAATGGAAAATTGAGAGAGAAAGGGAAATTAGCCACATGAGAGCCAAAGAATTAGATAAACAACAGCTTTCAACAAGTTACAAACTAGTTTTGGAATTTATAAATTCAATAAACAAAATAGAATTGTTGTTAAACGAAAAACGTAAGAGAATTGAACAGACTTTAAAACCCAAGGAAGCTTACCATTGATTATATACAACAATACATAATCTGATCAAGAAAAGATCACATAAAAAATCTCTTAAGAATAATTAAATACATGTGGATAGTTTTCTCAGCAATGAATAAAACAGAGTTGCTAGGTGTCTACCAAATTAAAGTCCAAAGAGAAGGAAATTTCCGTTTTAAAATAAAGGACTTACTCCTCAAACATATTTCTAAATAGAAAATAGTCCAATACCTGAAATAATGAAAATTGGTATGCCACTTAAGCATAATCGTTCCTAAAAGTCATAAAAATATTGTCATAGGTATTTGTATCTATATTAATAAAAAAAGTCCAATATCCGTAAAGTACTAAAAGCTAAAATCTAAAAGCTAAAAAAAGTACTAGAGCTAAAATCTTGAAATTTGGAATGCGAATCGAGATTAAGAAGTTGGATCGATATAAGGAGGTGGTTTTGGAAATGTGTACTCATGCATACGAAAAGTACTACATTGTACTATATTCGGTACGGTTTTAATATGGATGTACGGGATGAAGCTGGAATCCTGAAATTTGAAATTAACATTACCGTCGGAGTATAGGGTTGTCGTATATGTCGTAGGTTTTGGAAATATTTTACTGAAGTGTACAAAAAATACAAAATCGTACTATAATTGGTACAAATTGGATTTGGGTGAACCTATAGAGCCGGAACACTGAAACGTGGAAATAAGATTACTGTTGCAGTGTATCATTGATGTGTGGATGTCAATTTGAAATTTAGTACTTATGGGTACTAAATGGTACAATTTGGATTATGGTTGGATCACTGGATTTGGATCACTGTTAGGCTGTAGTATTGGGGTATGTGGGAAGTTTTGGAAATTCGTACTAATGTGTACTAAATTTGGTACAATATCAATTTTGGGAGAAAAGTTTTGGAATTTCGTAATAAGGTGTATTAAATGGTACTAAATTTGGTACAAATTGAATGTGGGTGAACCAATAGAGCAGGAATCCTGCAATTTAGAGTTAGAATAATTGTAGGATTAGGGTATGTATGAAGTCTTGGAAATACTAATGTGTACTAAATTTGGCACCAATTGGATTTGGGTGAACCAATAAAGCTAAGTTAGAGTTAGGAAATTCGTACTAATGTGTACTGAATGGTAACAAATTTGGATTTGGATGAACCGCTAGAGCTGGAATCTTAAAATTGGGAATTATGATTACTGTTGTAGTGTAGGATTGGGTTATCTAGGAAGTTTTGGAAATTCGTACAAAGGTGTTCCAAATAGGACTAAATTTGGTACAATTATTTTGTGTAAAGCGGCCGGACTGGAGTCATGATATATTAGGTTGGGCAAAAAGAAATCCATTATTTTTTCGGCATATGGCTGTACTGATAGATTTCTTGTAAAGTTTCAATCAAAAATTTTCAGATTTTTGCCTGTTGGAAGGAATCTCAGTAAACAATTATTTTGCTGTTTTTTGTTTGGTGCATTCAGTTGTGAATTACAGGTTAAAAATGGAAGTGAACAAAGAGAAAATTCTGTACATTTTACAATTTTTCTTTGGCAAAGGCGAAAATGCAAGCCAAGCGGCTAAAATTCTGTATGGTGTTTATGGTTCCGATACTGTAACAACCATTTATGTGCAATTTTGGTGTCGACGATTCCGTTCAGGAATTTTTGATGTTAAAGATGCACATCGCACAGGTTGGCCGGTCGTCGAAAATGTCGATAAAATCGGAGAAATGATTAAAGTTGACCGGCATGTTAGCAGTTGTAACATAGCCCAGGAGCCAAAAATCGACCATAACTGTTTTAAACCATTTACACAAAAAATTGATTTTTTTCCCCAACCTAATATTAATGTATTAGTGTAATTTTGTTAAATTAAAATATGTGTAAACCTATAAAGCTCGAGTCATGAAATATGGTATTAGTTTTGGAAATAAGTACTACATGAGTCGAAAGGAAATAAATGGTAACAAAATTAGTATAGAGTTAGATTTCTATTGCAGTCAGAATTGGTGTGTGGTGTTGGGACATGGAGGTAGTTTTGGAAATACGTACTATAACTGCATCAGATTTATACATCACAAAATTTTCACAAAATATTATTTTAATATTATTAATTTGGCAACCCTGTTTATAAACAGCAACGAGAGTGCACAAATAAAACAAACACAAATTTTGACAAGTGACACTCACTTAGCTTTAACTCAATTCTATTCTAACTGGCAAACGACCACTCTATTATTTTATTATTTGTATTATTATTTTTTTTTGTAGTTGTTGTCATTATTCAAAATGTATAAAACAAAATCTGTGGCAGTCGTACTCGCCGCGTACTCTACTTACTCAATTTACTACAATGTGTATTTTTATCAGAATAGGAAAAAAAGAGCAACAAGAACAATAAATAACACAACATAATTACATAATGAGGGAAAATTGAATTAGAAGAAACAAACGATGAACGAATGAAAAAAAAAACAATTGAAAACAAGAAAAATTAAATTGAACATTAAGAAGACGAAGAGGAGAAGAACAAGAAGATGAAAAAACATACAATTTTTACACATCACATGGAAATGGAATGAAAGAGATGGAGAGAGAGAGAGAGGGACATCTACAAGAGAGAGGGATCATGGAATTGTAGGTTAAGGGGAGGTGAGAACACACATCACACATCAATAATATTTTTTAAATACTAAATAACAATAATAATAATAATAATTGAATGAAGAAGAAGTAGAAAAAAAGTAAATTGGAGATAACATACATTTGGTTGAGAAAAAAAAATAATAATAAAGAAATCTCTGTCGATATTTGTGGTTAATAGTTTTTTTGGTTCGTTTAAATAAATTTTCGTCGTTTAAATTTGTTTTCGTTTTAATTTAATTTTCTTTCTTTTGGTTTCGTTGAAAGTCGTTAAAAGAAAAGTAGTTTTTCCTTTTTTAGGTAATTTTTATTATTGGCACTTTTCTTTCATTATTCTTTTTTGCACATCAAATTTAAATGATTTTAAATATTTTTTGTTATGAGCTCTGAAAAGAGGGAAATGAAAAAGAAGCAAATAAAAATTATTATTGATTTCACTTTATACACCAAAAAAAAAAAAAACATGTTTTAAGGCACTGGGCTGAAAAGTATCAGAACTTATCAAAACAAATATTTGCTGTTCTAATAAATCTAAGTTCATTAGATCCGAAACTTTTCAGCTGGTGCAATTATGTTGGCATTCATTTTTTCGCAAATTATTGAACACTGCAAAAAAATCATTATTTTGACGATAATCAACTCCCATGTTCACGGTCACTTGTTGTTGTTGTTCCTTTTTACAAATATTTTATTGAGTTTTTTTCCAAATTTTCATTATATATTTTTTTGTTTTAATAAAAAATATTCAAAAACACAATTTGTTTCAAACCTCGTTTAAATTTGTTTAGATTCGTCGTCGTTGTTGTTATCGTCGTTCAATATTTTTTTTTATAGTTCTTCTAAAACAATACGAGACCCGCGAGCAACAGAAAAAATCAAAATCATTTATTTGGTGTAGTAGTTTAGATTAGTTTTGTGTGTGTGTGAGAGAGAGTGTGTTGTTGCTGTTTTATTGCTCTATCAAAAAATAAGCTCCGCGTTTTTTTTCGTTCTTTAATTTCACAGTGCGTGCATGTTTTTGTTTTACATTTACTTCTTCGTATTTTTGGTTGTAAAAAAATTCTTTTATATTTTTTTCATCAATAAATATTTGTTTCGACTAGCAGCACACTATTTGTTGTAGAACAATAATAATATATTTTTTTTTTGGTTAACGTTAAGTAAAGTGAACGAGCAGCGGGCGGGCAGGCGAGCGAGCGAGCGAACGGAGCGCAGTGTGAGTGAATGCACCACAGCACAACTGAAAATTGAAATTGATTTTCAAAAACAGAACGCAACTACTCTACACGACTCGAACACGAGACTGAGACTATCCCTATATCTCAACGGCAATGGATGTCGTTGCTCGTTGCCGTCTTCGTTGACTACATAATACGCACCAACACATAGCACTTTGTCAGATATTCTCTTTGAATTTCCACACACAGATACTCAATCCGATTCACCGTCATTTGAGTTTCAGATACTTTTTTCTGTCATTGTTTGCTGGTATTGGTGTCTGTGAGAGATTTTGTTTTCTATATTGTTGTGTCTCGGTGCATTGTATTTTTGCTTTCTCTTCACATTCTTCCTCAGCTGTTTTTGTCGTTATGTGTGTTTCGTAATTTGTACGAGAAGGCTGATGAACGAACGACCGACCGACCGAACAAACCCATGTAGCAAAAGGTAAATAATAATTAATTGTAGTACTCTCCCTCTCTTTTGCCAATTGGTTGTATTACTTTTACTCTTTTCTAGATTTTTTCTAAATCATAGTGACTATGGTATAGAGTTGCCATATACGTGATATAAATAATACATTATTGATAAATAGTGAAATAAGATCAAAAACATTTAATTTGAAATGTCAAATTCAGCTTCTTCGATTGGAATATCTGCTTAAAAACGGAAAATATATCATAGAAACTGAGGTTTTTATGGGGTCCAAGCGTAGAATATTCTGTCAGGATGTCTTTTAACTTCTTAAAACCCGCAGTGATTGTGAATAAATACAGCCATAATCTTTATCGTATCAAAATAGGGTACGATACGGTTTTCGAAGGATATACTATATGCAAATATTTCCGGTATAGACAACACAAAGTATTACATGGCATCACCTGACATCTCCATTGGAAAGTTTGTCATTTGTTTAGCATAAACGTACTGGATATAAAGTAGGACCATGTGTTGTGTTGTTTACAGTGACATAAAAAATAAGTTTGAAAAAAAAAATGAAATAATTCATGAACAAATTTCAACGTGAATTATCAGGACAAAAGTTCACCTATGAACTTAAATCTCTGTATGGTGATGATGCAATACATGAAAAATCTGTCCTTCGATGACGTAATAAAATCAAAGGAACTTTGTTCGTGCCTATTTCTTCGGCTAAACTGATCAAGTGGCAAGTTTTACTTTGGAATTTATGGGTCACCAGCCATATATCCTTTCCCACCAAATACCTCTTGTAAATCTGGCACATTAAGATAAAGATAGAATATGTAGGAGTTTCCAAAACCCATGTTTTAGAGGTGTCTAAATCTTATTGGAAAAGGAACATCGACAATTGGTTTGAGGAGCTCATAAAAAGTGTATAAATCAAGCTGGATTATAAAATCGTCCATGATAAATATTCACATTTTCATAATTATACCAGAAATATATTTAGTGCATAACGTTATTGGAACGCCTAATTACTTCTCCATCCACCAAGATCTCCATGCCTGACCTCCAGCGTTTAATTCCTATTCTTAGATTTTAATAGAATAGTCGTTTGGAAGAAGCTTTCATCGAATGAGAAAATGATCACAGAAACATAGGCCTATTATTGAAAGTAAAGGGAACCTCGCAATACAAATATGGTATTGAAAAGTTCTCTTCTTATTCGGGCACCAGAACTTTAGGTGTGGTATTTTTAATGTTTGAGAATTCTGCCCATTTATTTGAAGTGTCCATTATCAGAGGACAGGATAAGAAGTCAATTTGGAACAAAATATTCTAATTGGAAATATAGGAGCATCGATTATACCATTTAGGATGGCAAATGCAGAGTTAATGGTGTTGTGGGTTTCATAGAAACTTAGAAATTAAAAAACAAAATGAGTTTTTAAACCCTAGGAACGATTATAAAAAAGAACATCAAAAAATAAATGCTTTTAACCGAAAATTCTGAATAATAACTTTTTTATCTGTTATATTTTATTTCTTTCAAGGTGGTACTTAACACATCAAAACTTCAAAGAAATGTATTCACTTATTTCATATTAAAAATACATAAGCCTACTTAATTTTTAAAAATCAATTTTTTTTCTTGTGGGCCATAAAGTACATACCTTCAATAGGTCGCTCAAAGTTATCAGTTCTAACAAAAAATATTTCTTACGATATTATGACAAACTTCGCTGCAAAAACATTTATGCCTAAAATACGGGGAATACAAGAGGCAATAACGATTTGTCCTTTTAGGTTATCATCCGACATAAACATTCGAAAAATATCAATTTTTCGAAACCCAAGGCTTTTGTACTTTAATTACATAAATCCCTCTTAGTATTAGGGATATGTACATCGACTTTCGATTTATCGACTTTTTTTGTATTAAAAAGTCTAAAAGTCGAAGTCGACTTTTGTTCTGTAAAGAAATCGAAAAGTCGACCTTTCAAGATCACCTTTTGATTTTCTTCATAAATAATTGGTTTATTGTCACAAAGCCCATATTGCTCCAAAAATAACATTCCGAAACTTCATTTTGTCTGTTGACAACAATTTATATAAAAAAAATAAAATTTTTAGTCGATTTTGCATTAGTCGTCAAAAGTCGATTTTAAACTATTTTGACAAAATCGAAAGATCGAAAATTCGACTTTTTAATCGAATGCAAAAATCAAAAAGTCTAAAAATCTACTTTTTGGTCAGGTCTAAAAGTCGATTTTACGCTCAACGACGTATCCCTACTAAGTATATTCCCAATATAATATCATCCCGTCTATATACGGCAACTCTGAAGACAATTTCGACTCCCATTTGCCTCTCTCTCTCTCAAATAATTTCTTACTCAGTCAACATAACAACAACGAAAAAAGTCGGATGGGTAATAAACGTTTTCGTGTTTATTTTGGCATAGACGGAAAACGCTAATAAATTGCATTAAAAACATTAGTATTTTTATGACTAAAACTAAGCGTATGTTGTTAGTTACCATCCTCACATATCCCTCTCTTCTTGGCAAAATCATAAAACACCACTTAACAAAATGTGAACAAAAAAATATGAAAGTGTCGTGTTTAATTTTTTGGCACAGAGTAATAAAATATTGAAAATGACAATAATAGAGGAGCCAAAAACATGATTGTAAAAAACGTAGACTACCTAAATGTTCTAAAAATATTGGCAAAAACAACAACAACATCACGAAAAATATTATTTGCCATAAAATGCTTAAATAATAACAACAGTCACCCAAAATGGTAGTAGTAAAATATTTTACATACAAAAACAACAACACAGCAACAACTACAACAATAAACCACCATACACATATCTCAAGGACGTTTGTACTACTACTCGGTGTCTGCTGCTTCTGCTATAGTAAGGTGAGTTAAGCCGTTCGTACTAGTCGTCGTCGTCGTAACCATCGTAAAAAATCATCGTCATAGATGGTTGTTTGTTGCTGTATACGTCGTCTTCCTCTTCGTCGTCATCAGCATGATAATAATTATTTTCATATGTTATGTTAGTGTTGTTGTTGCTCTTATTTATAATATCATTGTTATTGTATTTTCCATGTGCATATTAGAAGAATAATTATTTTTACAAGGTAGAAAGAGAGTGAGAAACACAGAACAAACTCATGTGTTTGTGTGTTTGACTGAGTGGTTCTCTTTTTTATTGATTAAGATTTGAAAAGAGCGAGAGAGAAACACAACAAAACGGTATAGGAAACCAGATTTATTATGAATGCATGAGATGACAACAACAACGACGACTACGAAACATTGCATTATCATTTTATGGATATTCTTGTTGGTGTGGTTGACGTTTAAATCACCTCCTAGTCAGTTGGTTGTTGTTCGCTGTAAATTGTAGCCGTTTGAATTTGTTTAGTTGTTGTTGTTGGTAAATGGGATGCATTGGGATAATAAACAGGATTTTGTGGAAACACGTGGTTGTCAGCAACAGCAGTAACAACAACAACTTATCACGTAAAAATGTAGGAATAAAGAGAAAGAGCGAGAGAGAGAGGTAGATACTTAAATTGCTCTTAAGGAAATTTTATGTGTGATAAAAATCCACAAAAAGAATACTAACGATTTTACTTATTAGGATAAGGATTTACACATGGGGCTGGCCAGCTAAGAGGATATCCATAATGATGTGGAAGTTAGAGGGAAAAATGTTAATGTATATTTATTATTTTTTGTAAATGAATTGTGTAAATAGAAATATTTTTTCAAAAAGGTATAAAAACGATTATGTCCATTTGCATTTCAGAAAAATTGTGATAGGTCAATGCAATTGAAAAAGGAAATAACGATTTAATAAGTGCATTGTAAAGACAGGGATGGAAACATTAATATTGTGTCCTTTTTAGTGAGGTTAAATATAATAACTATGAAAGTTTTCATAATAGTACTGGAATGTAAACGTAGAAAATGTCATGGGGCAAAGGCAAATAAAATAGTAGATATTCCATGAAAAAACTTACTATTTTATTTTCCAAAATATTATCGCATTGCTATATAAATGTACATACCTGAAAAGAGATAACGAAAATTATGAATTATTAAAAATGCGATTTGGGTTAAAAAAGAAAAATAATAATTTTTATTTATTTGAATTTTGCTATATCATTTGAATGCGATGATCATTTGAAGGTGTTTTAAGTCAGTTTTTTCTCTTTCGAGAGCAGAAAAAAACTTACATAAAGAAGTAAAAATAATAATTATACAAAAAAAAATGTTCGAAATAACTTATTTTCATGTTTTTTTAGTCTAACCTCAATTCAGTCAACATGGTTTATTTAGAGATTTGTTTGAAGGACCATCGAAGTCAAAAGATTAGATTCTATAATTTTATAATGCATTCAGAGATTGGATTTTGCAAATTATTTTGAATTATAATGGTCCACCAAAGCCAGAGGCATGTAATTTTTCACATATTTTTGGACGGACTATAACACCACTTTTTTAAAGGACAATATAGAATTTGTTGAAGGTTCTATAAAACTACTCTCTAATACAAATTTAAATGAAGGACGATGAAAAGCCATAGATAAGAATTTTTGAAATGGTTTTCAAAGATATAAACATTGATATTTAAACTTATCAAATTGGAACAAAGATCGGCTGTTACCAATTTAAATATGACTGGATTTTTTGTTCCGGTTTTTAAGGACTACCACTAAACTTTATGTTGTCAGGGCCATAATCTCAGATTTTAAAACAAATATCAAAAATCAGTTTTAGACGCCAAGTACTTAATTTAGTGGTAGGCAATTTGGAGCTATTTTAGAAATAAGTGCGCCCTACAACTCTCGACGGAAGTAACCGATTTGATCCATCGGAATATTTCTTCCAAACTTAAATCAAGTTCGAAGATAAGAAATATCGGTCCATACCTACTGATACATTCCTTTAGTCAAAAATTTCCTGAAAAAATAGATATCATGTGAATGGAATAGCCAATTGCAGAAAGTAATTAATTTACCAAACCTACAGTTCCCAGTTGGGTCCTATCTATCGGTTCACTCCTTCCTATACCTCCCTCATAAAATGACCAATACATAAAAAATGTCCATATTCAATTTTTCTATATATTGGAAGCGAACAGAGTATCCAATTTGATCCAAACGTTAAAAATGTTCACAATTTTGAAGAATTATAAATCTAATAAAATTCGATATGAGTCTTAAATAAAGTACAGAAATTGACAATAAAAATTCAGCGATCCTGACACAAAGAATCTGGCCCCATATATCTAGTAAAATCTGTTTTAGGACCCCCAAGATCGATTTATTTGCATTTTTAGCCTTTCAGTAATTTTTTAAGTATCAATAGTATATTTTTTTGCGCATTTCAATGGGGCCCCAATCGGATACAAATTGAATATTAAAAAAAATATATAATATCATATATAATATCAACGCCAAAAGTGGGAGGGGTTTCTTATAAATGAATGTGAAGGACTATCATCATGTTTGGAAGGCAGCATAAGCGCACCGAACTGCAAATAAATCAACAATTAGAAATAAGGTTAAAGGCAATATTTTTTGGACTGGAACCACTACATTTGACGGTTTGTACTTGCCAGGATCCAAATTTACACATATTCTTTTCCAATATCTCATACATTCGGCCTAATAATGCTTCTCGAGCCCGTTTGTCCCTTTCTCAATAATCAATCCCCCAGAAAACAGCTACCATTATTAGTAAAACAAAAGAAGCAACAAATAAACATTTCACAAAGACCTGCAGAAATGGATACAAACATATGAAAAATCATATGACTATGTTAATTACACGCAGACACACACTCGCACATCCCGCGAACCATTATTACTCACTCATGAAGAAAAAAACAATCTACTAGACTTCGCATCTTTATTTGAAATCACACCAAATCGTAATGAATATTTCAAGGTTCTGTTCTGTATTTGTGGCTTGTGCCAGTGTGAAATGGCAATTAAACTCAAATCGAAATAAAAAAAAATGGCAACAGAAAAAAAACAATAAGGACTATCGCGGTTTGAAAAAAGTTATAAAAAAACCATAACCACAATTAAGCTATAGTTGTCATGGTTGATCTGAGTCTTTTTATCCACACTTTTGATGACATACTCCCGAAGTTCTGTTGGGGATTTATATGACCACACTTTTTTTTAAATATATTTTTAGTTGAGCTTTAACAACACACAATTGAATATAAATATAATTTGCACTTCCTTTCATAACCGCAACATGTCACGCACAGGCAGTCAGGCAGGCACACGCTCATCACACAGTCATCATTGGCAGTGTTTTGAAAACCCAAACCGCATATACTATATGCCACAATATAAAAATATCTCGATTCTAATTTATGAGTGACCGCTAACAATGAAACGCATTCGCAAAGTTAAGATAATTTTAATGTCAACTAAATTGTATTCCACAATAAATGAACTATAAAGAAATGAGATTCTGAAAAAAATGTCTAACGGGTATATTTAACAGGGAAATAAAAACGATGGGAAATTGAAGAAGATTTAACATTAAAACTACAGAAAAGCAAGAAGTAATGAAATTTAAATGTCCAACTTCTAGAAAATTTTCAAAAAATATGTCTCAGCGTATATAGCCTATATTTTGGAGTCAATAGACACGTAAAACCAGGCAGATATGGTAGGCAAATGCACGTTCCAATCAGATTTCAGAAATGTTAGGGACTATTTTGGATGGAAAAGCAGAACCATACGTGAGAATTATAAATTCTAAAGGCGTTTCTTGAGAGGATATCGCTGATAAAACCGCGTATTATTTCCAAAGAATTTTTAATAAATATCATAGTCAAATCCTGGATTTTTTTTATCATAAAGGACCATCACGTTCACAATCACGGAATTTTTAGATTTTGAAGGAATAAAAACAAAATCCGGAGTTTTAATAACGTCATTCAGAAATATGAGATCCACAAATTTATATATTTAAAGAATTTTTATCAGCACGACCACATAATCAGGATATGGCTGATAATTATGCTACCTTAGTTCGAAGTTGTTTAAACTTATTTTATTTCTTTTTCATTTATCACTAGAATTCAGAGAAAAACTGTGATAGCATCCCAAACCTTCGGGGTACCTCTGTTAATGAGTGTAGGATCGATTCCAGCTTTACGTTGTTAAATGCCCCATCTATTTTGGGAACGGATGTTAACGTAAAATTGGACATCACAAATTCTTCTCAATACATCCAAGCACATCGTTCAGGAATGATACAAAATTGGTTACCTAAAGGTCCATCAACCTTTTCATTGAAATGAATAGAGACTGATTAGTCTATAGACTTTAGGTGAAGTTTGTTTAGGTTTCCCAGCTTTTTTACCTTGCTCTGAAAATCTCATATATTACGGTCTAGGTGATTGAAAAGCTAAAAAGTATTTGTCGCTCATACCAGTATTGGATAGATAATTACATATTTTATCGAAGAATAATCGTCCACAGTTTCAGGTAATGAGGGCATTGCCAAGCATATAAAAATGAGAATCCCATATTCTGATATTCCAAAATGTATTGAGCTTTGACTTACTGGTCTTATATACGACTTTATTGCAGTTCTCGAACGAACTACAGGCTCTTTGGCCCACCAAGCATTGTTAGTGACATTGTTCCCTGCTCTTTCAACTTAATAGGTCGAAATGACCACTGATTCCCGAGGCTGTTTTCGCATTAAATTTCTTCCAATCTGTTCTTCCTTAGGTTTCTGTTTTACTCCGATATTGGATATTCGGAAAAATATTTTTAGTTCATTGACGATGAAAGTGGTGCAATAATTATTGAAAATTCCATTATTCCGCAAATACGATTTTATATAAATTTTTTTACATCCAATGTGACATATCAACCGTTTCCACGACAGTTGCTCTAGTATTTGAGTTGTTCCCGTGCAAGCATAGTCACGTCAATCTATTTTGTATGAGTAATAGGACCTGCTACAGCACAAATTGTAAATATTCATTATTATTTTACAAAAATACGGGAAAATAACTATTGAGAGCCGAAAATACAACATTATAGCTATATCGATTAATTGATTTATTATGCAATATTATCCTGTCGCAGTCATAAAAGCTCAAGTCTTTATAAGGCCATTTATGGACCAATCATCACGAACTATTTGCATGAAAGTTTGGTTCTGGCCCAACACCAACCCTTTTTTATTTAGGGGACCAAATGGACCAAAAACATTATTTTTATCTTTTGTTCTAGTGCCTCGAAAGCAACCAAAATTAAGACCTGTGGTGGATGATCCCCAAACTGATATGTGGGTAATTAACTCCACAGAAATGTAAAGTCCAGTGGTATTTGTGTATAATCAGCCCGCCCGACCATATATAGGGGAGAGGGGGGCACCTTTGAACGTGGGGCACCTTTGAACAGCGCTCATAAAATCTTAGTTTAATATTTTTCCGACCCGCAACCATATTTTTGTATATGGCAATCTTGTTCTCTATATGCGTAAACCACTTTGGCTTGGTTTTTCAGTTGTCGAAAAATTGAGCATGGGTGACCATGTTTTCTCAGTGTCATTGTAAACTTTTATTCATTTGGTTGTAAGGGCGCAGGAAGAATTCTGTGATAGTTTTCTTTCGTCAAACAAATTTTTTGCATTCCAACAATCATTTCAAACATAACTAATGTAATTTCTTTCATATATATTTATTACAAAAAAAGTTATTTTAAATTTCCGTAAAATGCCATGGGTGGGGCACCTTTGAACATGCCCATTAAACTCGAGTAAAAAAAGGAGTTTTTAACTTTTGGCTTCGATTTCTCAAAATTTCAAATGGGCTAATAAGATTACGAAATTAACTGTATTTTTCACCATATTAATTTTTGTTTTTAAGTCATTTTTTGTTTTAATAACTTTTGATCTAAATTTTTTAAATTTTGAACATTTTTTATATATTTTTTAATGAATTAATGCATTTATGATATGTATGAATAAAATACATACATATTTGAACATAAACACTGTAAAAAACCATGTCGTTCAAAAATGCCAACCTCTGTTCAAAGCTGCCCCCCTGGGGGGGCAGTTTTGAACACTTTGAGTTCGTCCATTAAAACAGTAATAAAATATATTTATCAAGCTTATAGTATGTCATATGTATATTCATTTTAAAGGTTACATATGTACCTATTAGTTAAAATTTATAAGAAACCAAAAATTATAAAATAAAAAATTTTATAAGGCTTGAAAGCAAAAAGTGTTCAAAGGTGCCCCTCTCTCCCCTATTGCTTGTCTTGCTGCTTATTTATTTCCTCTTTTGCTTATATTCTTTCCTGCAAAAAATTCACACGCCTTACTTTAGGTATAATATTTTCCCTATAATTATTTTCATTAATGTTTTTAACGAAATTTTCATACAATTTGTTAAATTTGCATTAAAACATTACTAAATTCGCAAAAATTTTTCTCTCTGTGTATTTTTTGGCCGCCACAATTTGTTAAATTTGCAATTTCAAAAATATGAACTTTGAATATACATTTTCCTTTTTTTATTAAAATAAAAAGTAACAATTTGCATTAAAATATTCCACACAAAAATTCTCTCTGTGTATGTAGTTTTGCCCGCCAATATTCTCTGCTGATTTCCTGATTTTCTATTTTCATATGTTTATTATTCAACATAAACATTCTAAACAGAACAACTAGAACTGGACTATATTTATATGACATATAGCTACAGGTGGTCAGTAGAGACCCCCACTATACAATGCAGTTCTCTGGTTTGTATTTATTTCTCACACACACACTCTCTCTCTCTCTATTTCCTAACCACACATAAATATATTTATTTAGCTGCTATGCTCTGTTATATTTGGTGAGATGAAATGTTTGCAGAAATAAAAACTAAACAATTCAATTGTCGACAGAGTTCGAGAGAAAGAGAGGGAGAGAAAAATAAATAATAATAAAAAATCTATAACAAATACAAACAATAATAATAAAAATGTTTGAGTTTTTAACAACAAATGATGATATCTAAAAATAAAGAATTTCGTATCAACAGAAACGTTGTTCTTGTTGTTTTCGTTTTTTTTTCTAATAACGAACCAATGAAGTGTCAAAAACAGCAGAATGACAACGGTAGCGGCGCTGTGCTGCTGACGATGTGTGGTATTTGAAGAGAGGTACGTGATCTCACATCAGCATCGGTTAACAAACAAAATGCCGTCAGCCAGACCCGAGAAGTACGGGAGTGATTAATATGAGCACCACTACTCTTGTTGTTGTTGTTTGTGTTTTTGTTCTTGATGGTTAATTGTTGTTATTGTTTTTATAGTATTATTTATTATTGTTATTTTTTTATAGCTGCTGATGTTATTTTAATTTTTGTTTCTTGTTTTTCTATGGTTAACAGTATGGAACAAAACAAAACAGCAAAAAATAAAACAATTATTACAAAATATAGGTTAGGAGTACCCTCATAATTGTTGGGAATATATTTTTAGTCGAGAAACTAGGTAAGATTGTTGGAAAATAGTTAAGGATTTATTTTTAAAATATTCATGATTTTTAATATAATCCGAAACAAATATATGGTGGTAGATTAATTCACTATACAATTTACTTCGAGTCCTGTTAATATATAGAGATTGCTATCGAAATCTAAATAGTATCTGTTGAATAAAATATACATTTAAATTTAAATAAATGTTATTTTGATTCATGTGTGTGTTTATATTTACACTATTGTCCCACACTGTAATATCTCGACACTGGGTACGTGTGTACGTCATAATATCCGCACAAGCTTTGTGTATATATTTTGTGCGGCAAAAAAAATTGTATTCAGAATATATGTAGCTATAGAATAGTCAAATGGACTGGCAAAATAACAAACCCCTTTGTATGTTTTGATGGGAAATATATTGTAGATGAAATCAGTAAACCCAAAAAAAGAAGTAGCCGCATTTTTTAGAAATTAAAAAACAAATATTTTCCTATTACAAAGTGTCTTTGGACCATATTTCCATTTCAGAAAAATTGTATTCGGAAATTTTGAAGGTATCATGTTCAATATTGGAGAAATATTTGTTTTCTCTCATGTAGAGTGAATGGAATTTCCGGTTTATCTCTAAAGAGGGCTGGATATCCCATATTAATATTTTTATACCCTTCACCACACTGTGGTACAGGGTATTATGTCTTTGTGCATATGTTTGTAACAGGCAAAAATAATCGAGATAGACCCATGGTTCCTTTTGAGAATATGCATAGAATCACTTTCTGAATTTACGCATGTCTTTGTTATGTATTTTTGTTAACAAAGTACAGGTCGCATTTATGATCCGATTTGGATGAAATTTGGCACAGGTCACTTAATTGGCCCGAGGACGAACCCTATTGAAATTGGAGAAAATCGGTCCACGTTTAGGCATAGCTCCCATATAAGGGTACCCCAAAATTTTCGGTATTTTGAGGTTCTTGAGCGCGTTTTTTAACTGAATTCGCTGAAATTTGGTACTTTGAGTTATTATTGGGTAGCAAATCTCTCTACCAGAAATTATAAATAAAGGTCCATTTTTTCGGATAGCCCCCATATAAGATTACCCCCAATTTTCGGTATTTTGGGGGTTTTGATCGCATTTTCCGACCGAATTCGCTGAAATTTGGTACTTTGTGTTCTTATTGGGTAGCAAATCTCCCTACCAAAAATTATAAATAACGGTCCATTTTTTCGCATAGCCCCCATATAAGGGTACCCCCAAATTTTCGGTATTTTGAGGTTCGTGAGCGCGTTTTTTAACTGATTTCGCTGAAATTTTGTACTTTGAGTTCTTATTGGGTAGCAAATCTCCCTACCAAAAATTATAAATAAAGGTCAATTCTTTCGGATAGCCCCCATATAAGATTACCCCCAATTTTCGGTATTTTGGGGGTTTTGATCGCATTTTTCGACCGAATACGCTGAAATTTGGTACTTTGTGTTCTTATTGGGTTGCAAATCTCCCTACCAAACATTATAAATAAAGGTCAATTTTTTCGGAAAGCCCCCATATAAGGGCACTCCCAATTTTCGGTATTTTCGGGTTTTTGGGCTCGTTTTATAACTGAATTCGCTGAAATTTTGTACATTGGGTTCTTATTGGGTACCAAATTACTCCACTAAAAATTATAAATATAGGTCCAGTTTTTCTTGTAGTTCCCATATAACGGTACCCCAAAATTGTTGGTATTTTGGGGGTTCTGATCGGATTTTTCGACCAAATTGACTGTAATTTAGTACGTCGAGTACCACATCTCTCCACTATAAATTATAAATATTGGTCAATTTCTGGTAGCCCTCAGGTTATGAGGTTCTTGAACCAAATTCTTTTTTCTGGTACAGGGTATTATGTTTTTGTGCATATGTTTGTAACATCCAAAAATAATCGAGATAGACCCATGGTTCCTTTTGAGAATATGCATAGAATCACTTTTTGAGTCGATTTAAGCACGAAATTTGGCACAGCGTAGCAAATTAGGTCTAGAATGATGTGTGTAAAGTTTCCTGAAAATCGGTTCAGATTTATATATAGCTCCCACATATACTTTCGTCAGATTTAATGTAAATGGTGCACCAAAGTCCCTATATATCTTTCGATTTGCACGAAATTTGGCACAGCGTAACAAATTAGGTCTAGAATGATGTATGTTAAGTTTCCTGAAATCGGTTCAGATTTAGATATAGCTTCTATATCTGACCAAATGAACAATTTAGTATCGGTTGCAGAATGACGTGTTTATGGTTCCAATTTCATTTTACTGGTCCTTTAAAAATGCGACTTCTGTTAGGATTCATCTGTTGAATATACTCAAAGTGGTGAAGGGTATCATATAGTCGGCCCCGTCCGACTTTACTACTTTCCTTACTGGTTTTCTGATGTATTCGTAGAATAATTGAAATAGGAGCCGAACTCAATTTTTTTCTATGTTTCAAAGGGATAACATAGCAACACTAAGCCCTTGAAAATTAATTAACGGACCCATACACATGTTTATACTACATTTTATTGGAAAGTTTGAAATGTTTAAGCATAAACGTACTCACGACGGTTTGACGTACGACGGTGAATAGAAAATCAATTAACACAAAAATCAATGGAATTCCAAGGTGACAATTTTCGTGCGATTATTTTTCACAGCTTTCAACGTGAATTATCACGAAAAAGGAAAGGGGCCATGGATGAACATAAACCTGTATATAGCAATGAAGCGCCATCCAAAAAAGGATCAAAACGAGATTATTGCAAAGAATTTTGGAAAAAAATACAATTGTTGGACTTCCCAAGCATTTTATAAAACCATCGCAGGTCACCAGAAAGAGAGTACCGGTGGGTACCACCTTCAAATTTGGTCTATGCTTTGAAAGATAATAGGTTGTGCAAAGTTTAGTTGAAATCGCTCATTCCGTTTGCCTGATATTGAATCTATTGATATTAAAGATTTGGCATTTTTGTAAGGGAATTACCAGAAGAAGTGGGCCTATAAGGCTCATCTTCGGACTTGATCTATTTTGATCGGATTTTATAAAAAAAATAATCAGCAAAATTTTAACCATTTGTGGGGGAAGTACCAGAAGGAGTGGACCTATGGGTCTCATCTTCGGACGCAAAGTTCAGTTCAAATCTGGCATTCCATTCCCATGATATTGGATTTATAAATATTGTTATAGGTGAAGATAATAAGCTGTGCATAGTTTGGTTCAAATCTGAAATTTCATTCGCCTGATATTGGATTTACTAATATTGAAATTTTTGACCATTTGTTGGGGAAGTACCAGAAAGAGTGGACCAATGGGTCCCATCTTCAGACTTGAACTAAGCTAGGTAAAGACAATAGGTTGTGGAAAGTTTGGTTTAAATCGAATGTCCATTCGCCTGAAATCGGATTTATAAATATTGACAATTTTGATAATTTGTGGGGGAGGTATCAGAAAGAGTGGACCTATGGGTCCCATCTTCGGACTAGATCTAGGCTAGGTAAAGATAATAAGTTGTGCAAAGTTTGATTCAAATAAGATATTATAAAGAAATAATCAGAAATAATCATTTTGAACATTTTTGGGGGAACGAGTGGACCAATGGGTCCCATCTTTAGGCTAGTTATAGGCTAGGTAAATATAGTAGGTTGTTCAAAATTTGGTTCATATCGGACATACTATTCGCCCGATATTGGAATTATAAATATTGAAAAATTTGACCATTTGTGGAGGAGGTAGCAGAAGCAGTGGATATATGGGTCCCATCTTTAGACCTGATCTAGGCTTGGTAAAGGCAGTAGGTTGTTCAAAGTTTGGTTTAAATCGCATTATAAAAAAAATAATCAGCAAAAATATATCCATTTTGTGGGGGAGGTACATTTGGTAAGATTGGAAAAAATATTATGATGTACAAAATTTGGATGAAATTGGTTATTCCCTTTGAGAGTTATCGTGTGCACCAGCCAGACAGACGGACGCACGGACGGACATTTGTAAATCGACTCCAAGTTGTCTGAAACGGGTTTGGTCCAAAGAAAGATTTCGATGAGGCCGTATCAAAGTGTATATACTCTTATTGGTCATAAGGTATACAAATGAACGTGATATTGGCCATAAGGTATAAAAATGAACAATGATAAAGCAAAAATTTTGTTCATCATTTCATTTCTGTTATTGTAATTAGTTAAAAAAATATAAAAAAACAGGAACAATTTTCAAATCCCCACAATAAGTTTATTTAAGAAGTATTGCTAATTTTGTTTTTGTCATAGATTTGATTTGCTCCATAACGAACTAATTCAAAGGAACTGTTGTGCCAAAGGAATTATCGGTACTTTTTTTTTTTGCTCCAGTTGTTACTTTTTGATCTCGTTCACCTAATCCCTTTTAGCAATCGTTTATCTAGATTTTTCTGTTCATAGATCTATCTAAGTGACCTGTACCAAGGAACAATTGAACTAAAAGGAACTATGGATCTGAATGAATGACTTAGTTCATTTTGCGAAGAGAATCGAAAAAAAAATCGAACCTCGTCAGAAAGGAGATGTCTAACTCTAATTTTTGACATCTTTCCTCTACTTATGATAAAAAATCGACAGTTCAGAAAACTTAACTCATCCTAAATAACCTAAATATCTGGAAATTTCTAACAATAATATACAAAAAGAATGGAGTATCCTTACTTCCTCAACCCGCATCTTTTGTTGCAATATGTATTCGAGAATATTTTTTATTCGTTTTAAATCATATTAATTAAAATTAAATATAATACAAATTATTTCGCCTCTTCTTCTTCCCCGTTAACATTTTATCTTCTTCACACACACAAACATTTAAATGCATATAAACATCAAGTCTTAAAACTCTTCATTTCATTCATTCATAGTGGTGTGATGCATCACTCATTCGCTCTCAGACACAAGCACACACACGTACATTCATACACAATAAGTTTACAACAAAAGGTCCTTGACTTTTGTTAAACAAATAAAATAATAATTCAATTGTCCAAAGCAACAAAACAAAAACGACAACAATAAAGCAATAACACAAAACTCTCGTGAATCACTGATTTACACACAAATGTACAAAAAAAGCAACAAAAAACTATGACATGAGTAAAAATACATATTCATGATAATTTCTTTACAATTGAATACTACAAAGGTTTCAACAGGCGATTGTACCGGCCCAAAAAGTCAGCATATTATTGTCAGATGCAGACGACAGTCAGCTCGCCCACCATTTACTTCCTCCCTCTCTGAGTCAGTCTCTGTTAACCGCTATATCAACAATATCATTGACAGGACCTGTTCATTCTATCTCTCTCTCTCTTTTTCCATTGTTGTGTTATCTTCAATCAATACTATTCAAACGGGAAAAAAGTTTTATCACATACATTTTCTTCTTCGTCTTCTTTTGTTCACAACAGCGACAACAATCAACACAATGACGACATTTGTTGGCTGGCTGTCAGCATTCGTTGTTATGAGATGCTCCAATACAACCAACACACACGAATCATACAGACCCACGCACACATAAGTAATCCATATACAATTTATCAATGCTATATTGTTTTGTTGTTGGTTTTTAGTTTAATTTATAAAACAAACAATTGTAAATTTGTAATATGAGAGAGAAAGAGAGTAGTTGGCGATTTGAGAGAGAGCATTAAATTGTTTTTTTTATTTTACATTACCATTGTTATGGAAATATTGGTTGTTGTAGTTGTCGATGATGGTCAAATAACATCTACAAATCGCAAAAATAAAAACACGGCAACAAGTTTA
Organism: Musca vetustissima; assembly: GCF_032173495.1. Taxonomy (NCBI): domain Eukaryota; kingdom Metazoa; phylum Arthropoda; class Insecta; order Diptera; family Muscidae; genus Musca; species Musca vetustissima. Next base: position 133,500 of record NW_026877906.1, on the reverse strand, counting down.
TCTGCGGAAACATCCGTTCAACGGTTAAACGGCAACAGAGAGTAAGCGATACTGAGCTAAATAAAAATACAACAAAGCATACAAAAGGCCGAACGACGATGCTGCTCGACCGACAGCAATGTCCGATGACGATGTTTCCGAGTTCCAAGTCTAACAAAAGAAATTACTAATAATTCGTATTCCAACAACAACGAAATAATAATAATAAATTCTCCCATGAATGAAATATTATTGAAATTGGATAAAGAGAAGAGACATGCAGGGTTGGAAATTTTTAGAATATTTCGCATTGTATGCAAATACGCGCCCACAAACAAAACAACTGAAATAAATCATGAAAATTTGCATGAGGATCAATACATTTTCGATTGAGCATTTTTCACAACTTTTTAAGCACAAACGTGCTCAGTTCGCTATGACGTACCACAATGTGTTGTGTTGTTTACACTTGCTGTACATTGGTGTACTAACAAATGAAAGATGCAATTAATATTGGAATTGAAATAGTAACCCAGTTCGAACCGCTTCAGGAACGAGATCGCCCAATTCTCATGAAGAGCTGACCCTCAGGCCTATGGTTTGCGGCGGTCTTCGAAATTATACACAGATTTTATTATTCGCTTAATATAAGGCATATGTTTTTATCAAAGAGTTTTCGGATTAAATGTTAATCAAATCGGTTTTAATTCCCTTCAAATTAAATGTGTAAGTTTTTAAAATATTGACCCAATATGAGGGAGGTGCCAGAAGCAGAGGGCAGACGGATCCAACCTTCGGAATTGATCTTGGCTTGGGAAAGATAATAGGTTGTACAAAATTTGGTTCACATCGGACATTCTATGCGCCGGATATTTGATTTAGAAATATTGAAAAAATTGACCCTTGATCTAAACTTTGATCTAAACTTGGTAAAGATAATATGTTGTGCAAAGTTTGATTCAAATCATACATTACTTTCGCTAAATATTGAATTTATAAAAATTTAAAATATTGACCCTTTATAGGTAGGTACCAGAAGGATTGGACTTATTGGTCCCATCATTGGACTTAATCTAGGCTTAGTAAAGATAAGAAATCGGTTACTACCTTCGAGGGTTGTCGTGCACACCAGGTAGCCACCCAGAGAGACGGTCGGATGGTCGGGCGGACATTTTTCTCTCGATTCTAGGAACAGTCCTTTTCAAAACAGATTTTTGTTGTAGCGATGGATAATTAATCCACACACCTACCTAAAAAAATAATTAATCCACACACCTACTTAAACAAACAACGATATTGTTGTTATTTTTTATTTGCAATATTTTCTTAGAAAGTTCTTGGATGTAATGGGATTTCCCCCTTATTGAAATTCCATTCCAGAAATGACTCAGATAATTTACTATCAAAAAATAATGGTTGGGTGGGGGTATTGATTGATCGGCCTAACCTAGAAAGTTTTACACCTGTTGTGGCCTGTAGTTAGCTGTCAACGTTTTTTTTTTCTTCTCTCTCTCTCTCTCTCTATTTCTAAACCACCTTTCAAAATTACTTTCAAATGATCACTGCCCTTACAAGGCAAAATTCAAATAACAAAAAATAGTTTTTTTTTCTATAAATTCAAACTATCCATCCCTGTAACATCGAAGAGCGAATGCAAATTGTGAAAACACACAAAAAAACTAGAAGAGCAAAAGTTATTCATACAGTTGCAATGCAAAAAACCCGAAACCAAAATTGCGATCAAAATAATTTTATATATATGAGAGTGAGAGAGAGAGAGGAACAACAAGTAAATCAATTTATATTTCGATCACATAACACACTTAGACACCCGCATACCCCCACTCCTCAACCTCCTCCTACACACCCATCACATAACAACATGTCTTGTAGTCGTTGAGATACAACACGTCGAAATACTTGTTCGTTTGATCATACATCATTTTTGTGTGTTTTAATTCTCTGATTACAATGATTCGATGGGCGGTGGTGGTGAGGGGTGCAGTAGTATCAATGCAAAAAATACCTATGCGAATCTATTTACGAGAAAGGTGGTTTAGAAATAGAGAGAGAAGAAAAAAACGTTGACAGCTAACTACAGGCCACAACAGGTGTAAAACTTTCTAGGTTAGGCCGATCAATCAATACCTCCACCCAACTTATTTTTTCTTTTCAACAAAGGTCATTGATCAAATACCAAAATGAAACTGAATATTTAAAATATATATAATTTCTAAAATATTGGCATTTTTTGTGAATGCAATATTTGTTTTTTTTTTTTTTTTAAATTGATTAAAACATCTCTGTATACAACTTGAAACATTGGAAAATGCAGTATACTTGATAGTAAATTATCTGAGTCATTTCTGGAATGGAATTTCAATAAGGGGGAAAACCTCATTTACATCCAATCATTTTCTAAGAAAATAGTGCAAATAAAAAAAACAACAATATTCGGGTATGTTCTGGAACTCACGGCGTGTTCTTTTCACTTTACACATACACTTCACCTCAGAAGCTACCTCCTGTTCTGCTTCTCACGTGAATTGAAATTTTGAACTGCGACAAAAATAAACGTCGACATGGTACTTTGCAGAAATAGTGTTGCCATTCAATATAAACTGTATTCGTTTTTAACATTGTTTCTGTAATTTTTTAGTAATTTCGTTAATTCTAACGACAATTTTATTATTATTTTTTAATATTTTTTTATTCGCAACATAAAATATATGTATGAAACCTCTGTAATATCATTAATTTCTTGATTGATTTAAGGGGAACATTTGGTAACCCTATCTTTTTCGGCCTTACTTCAAATCAGTTGTTTGTGTCAAGCAAGAAATTCAATTGAAGAAAATTTAAGACAAACCTTAGTATCTATTTAAAATTTGTTGTTAATGGTGTTTCATGTTCATTTTGAGATTTTAAACAAATTATACACAATAATAACAAATCAATCTATCATAATGTGCGTTTTTTATTTCAAAAAAGATTTTCTTTTATATGAAAAAACAGGAATACACCCGACTCTCACTATGGAAATGTAAGTGTAAAGAATACACCTCAAATGGGTGTAAAGTGTGTTAAAGAACACCTCGGCGTGTGTTCGATACACTTCTGCCGTTGAAGTGAATGCCAGAACATGCCCGATTATTGTCTGCTTAAATAAAAAACGTGATACGGTTTAAATGCAATGTTTGGAACGGAAGATTCGTAAATATTCTGTTTTTGAGATTTTTTTCAATATTTCACTTGAGCTAAGCTTTAAATATATTATTAAGAACTAAACAAGTAAAAACGGCCTGGTCAAATTTGGTGTATCCTCAACATGTGCTGCGAATTCGTAGAAAGCTGAGATAGTCGAATACCAAATTACAAGCACCAAGGTTGGAAAACTGAGCTAGGAACATACAAAATAAAAAAGCGCGATCTTTATATGGGACTATTTGAATACATAGAACTTTCTGCAAATATAATCAAATATGGAGCGGAAGCCTTCAATGACTGGCTATGTCAAAGCATGGACTTATTTCAATTCCAAAGGACTTATATTTGGACTTATTTCAATTCCAAATGGAGCGACGAAACGGAAAAAAGGACCTATCTTGTAAATGTTGTGCATAGATGTATTTTACCCTCCAAGAACGCGAAATGCAACATTCAGCAACTTCGATTGGAAAATGCGGCTAAAATCGAAAATGTCACTGGACATTTATTTGTGGTTTTAAGTTAGAATGTCGGACTATATTGAACATTTTCTACAAATATATTATTCTTCCTCCTAGAACCCTCAATACTAAAATTGCAGCCACTTCGATGCGAAAATACAGCAAAAACCTTAAAATGTGCCGAATATTTCTACATCAAAACATAGACCCATATCAAACATTATCTGCAAAGAAGTCTTTCGTCTTTTTAGAACACGAAATGCCAAGTTACAGCGCCACTTCGCTCGCAAAATGCGGTTAAAATCTTCAACATTTCGAAAAGTTGCAGGAACTCTCTTTGGAATTTGAATCCAAAATGGATCTACATAAAATATGTTCTGCCAAAAAGTTGTTCACCCTCCAAAAACCCGGATTGCCAAATTACAGCCACGAATGTGGGAGATGCTGCTAATACCTTATAAACAATAAAATGGGTCGGAAACTTTATAGTGAGTCTATGACAAAACATAACAATTTTCTACAAAGAAGTTGTTTGCCATCCAATAATTCGAGATGTCAAATGGCAGTAACTTTCATTGGAAAATGTGGTAGGGGAGACTGGGGCATCTTCGGCATCGGGGCACCTTCGGCAATCGCGTTTTCGATATGAAGCTCTCACCGTACATCACTAGTTTCGATACATAGGTATCGAATATAGAAATAAATAACTGACACAAAGTTTGAAATTTCTAGCTAATAAACTTATTTAGATACATGGGTTTTTATATTTTTATAGATGTTTCTGTAATATTTCAATTCCACTTCGTAAGTATTTCGCGTATAAAACTTTTTAAATTTTTAAGACAATATTATTAAAAAGTGGTTAACTACGATGTGTATTATTATAGAAATGTTTAAAAATATAAAGTTTTTAAAAACTGATCGAAAAAAATGAAAAAAACTATAAAAAGTACATTCGGGGTACATTCGGCATTTTAAAGTGGGGCAAATTCGGCCATATACAGATTGTGCAATATTATTTCCTTAAAATGTTTTTGAGTTTGTCTTTAAAACTAATCCTTTAATATGGTCCGAAATTGCATATATAAGATCAAACGTACTTGTATTGACGAAAATGCGATAGAAACCCCTTATTTCTGATGTTGTGTGCGAGCTTGAGATGTAAACGTACGCCGTTAGAAAATAAAGCCCTATAATTCAAACATTGTGTGGCGTATTAAAACCAAATAGAGCCTTTAGAGGATCAGAATTTCAACCAGACTGATAGCGATGACAATTACCCGGCTATGACTATGTTGCCGAATGTGCCCCATCAAATGCCGAAGCTACCCCGGGTTGGGGCACATTCGGCGAATTTGACTTTTTTTACAAAACTGTAAAATTTTTTAACTAATACAATTTTTTTATATCTTTTTGGTACTATTTTTTATAACTAAGTGTCTGAGGACAATAATCAGCCATAAAGTTGTTATATATGTTGAATAAGTACTGAGATATAGAGCTCTAAAAAAAAGTGCCGAAGGTGCCCCAGTCTCCCCTACAACATTCAAATTTCCCCAAATGGACTGACATATCGCATTTTCAATATCAAACTATGAGTGCAATATTTTAAACATGTAAAAACGTAGCTAAGTTGAGCAGGTTCGGAATGTTATACCCTCCACCATGAGGTGTATATTTTTAATATATCTAACATAGATCGGAGCTTTTTTATATGGGGCTATACCGTGGTAATTACGGCCAGGACAAACCGTAAATGTCGTGTAACCTTTATGGGAGGGCTATGTAGAAACATGGACCGATATTGAATATGTTCTGTGAAGTAATTGTTTACCAAATAAGGTCCCGGAATGCCAAACAACAGACATTTTGTGGTACTGCTACTCTGCCAAAATGTGGACCAATAATTTTTGGCAGGTAGATTTGTCGCCCAATGAAAACCCAAAATTAGAGCCCAAATAAGATGGGTTTGAAAATCACATCTTATTTGAAAAAGAATTAATGATGGTGGGGAATACACAATAATCTTTATTGTGGGCGTTTTCATTACGTAGAATTTTGTTGTTGTTGTGGTTGTTATAAAAACCAAAAAAAGAACAAAAATCTATCAAACAAAAGACGAGAAAAGAACGTCCCATTTTATTCATTATTCGCCACTGAAAAAATAGCTGCCTGTACTTTCATTGTCGTCATCTATTGTCGTCGGGGCATAATAATAAAACATTCGATATCAGCCAGAATATCGAAAAGTCAGAAGAAAAAAACGCAAGAACATCGAGCGATAATGTTTTAGAAAAGAAAAAACAAACAAATAGAAATAAAGATCAACCACAAACAACACAGCAGCAGCATTCGTCGACACAACCGATATCTATTGCCGCCAGCAGAACATTATTTGTCAGGCGTTTTTCTCTCTCGTCTCTGGCACCGGCATCAACGAACAGAACAGCAGCAACAGGGTGTCAATTTTATCAACAAATTGAAAATATTGCCGCCTTGGCTGTTTTCGTAACCTCCCTCCCTTCCTCTCACTTCCCATTGACAACAATCACCGCTTATGTTGTTGTAGTGTTGTTTTTTTACAATGATCGTGGCTACACATGGCAACATTTGCCAGTTGACGTTTAACATTATTCTTCGCAGCATTTACACAGACACAGTTTATTTATCGTCAGCCAGCCAACCAATCATCCATTATTTACATTATAAGAAGCATGGGCAAAGAGTATCACAGAATCCACAGAACAGAGAAGACGAAACTAAAAACGAATCAACACAAACAAGAAGAAATTACCGCAATAAACTGAAGTAATCGGAGAGAGACACGTCTGTCGTCGTAGCATCATACCGCGTAACGGATTCCGTTACATGTCACAGAGAACATAAATGTCAAAAATTCAATTGTCAAACAACCAGGGCAGATTACATTACACTTCAGGATAATTTTATGACACGAAATAGAAAGGGAATTAATAGTAGATTCTCCTGAAATTGTGGAAGGTCATTGTACTCCACACAGAATTGGTGGTGCTGCTACAACAACAGCTACTACCATCCCCACGTAATATAAACATTTACACACGTGATATATAAAACAAGCAACAGATGCTTCAATCCATCGAAAATTTTATAAACAAAATTCGGGTTTTTGTTTAAATTACCCCAAACGAATATTTGTGGACACAAAATTGTGGGGAGCTGAAGTGGGAAATGATCCGCATTCATTTTTTAAGAGATGAGCATAGTAATGAAATGATTCCGTTGGAATTCAAAATCTCAACAACCATATGTTGAGGTACTGTCAATGATATAGTCAGGCCCAGTGATTATAGCTAGAAATTCGTAATATCGCAAAGTAATATCATACGTTATATCACGAATTCGTTAAACTGAGTATTCGTTATACCGAGAATTCACTGTATTAGAAGTGTTTTATGTCCCAAGAGTTAGAAAAAACAGGAAATGTTGATGTTAAGCCCACTTATATTCCGTTCAGGAATTTTTGATGATAAAGATTCACCTCGACAGGTAAGCCGGTCGTCGTAAATGCCGATAAAATCGGAGAAATAATCGAAGTTGACCGGCATGTTAGCAGTCGTAACATCGCCCAGGAGCTAAAAATCGACCATAAAACTACCTTAAACCATTTACAATTGACCAGAATTGGCCAACAGGAGATGTGTCGTGTTCCACCAGGACAACGATAGGCCACACACATCTACAGTGACGCGCCAGAAACTTCGGGAGGTTGGTTGGGAAGTTTTAATGCATCCGCCATACAGTCCGAACGTGGCATCAAGCGATTATCATCTTTTTCTTGCATAGCAAAATTTCTTTGATGATAAAAAAATTGATATCTAGGGAGGATTGTGAAAATCGACTACTAGAGTTTTTTGCAAATAGAGAGCAGAACTTCTTCACATAGAACTTCGGCATTATGAAGTTACCTTTAAAATGACAGCAAATCATACAACAAAACGGTGCATATTTGGTCCAAATCTGACATTCCGAACATGTTAAAGTCCTATAGTTCATATAAAAATAATGGATTTCTTTTTCCCCAGCCTATTTCGCCAGCAGGTAACACATTTTACTCGGCCGCGATTGATGGCTTCAGCACCATAATTCTGAAATTTAATACGTAGTATATTTAACACTCGTAAGAATGGTTATGCATCACCATGGAAATCGGGAAAGAGCTATCAATCTGCCATTCACAAGTATGATCGGACTTGGTAAGTTTTGCAATGCTGTGTAAAATTAAGCAGAAGGCTCAAATCCTGATAGTGTTCTTTCTTCTCTTCCATTTCCGGGAAGCGACTCAGGTAGCCATAAAAGTAGATACAAACAATTGCTAGCCAATATCGTATGATATGATGAGAACTGGAGAGGTTCTAGCTGTCTTCGAATCTTTAACTTTCGTTCTTGGTTATTGAAAACATCTTTGGTAAATAACTTCGTTTAAGTTAGTCTTACGACTGTCCAAGGATTTCATATCCCGCGTCTGCTCTAGGCACTCTAATTTGTTGGAAGTAATTGTACCGGCCCCGATTTAAAAAGGATGAACATTCATAAATACAAGTACATTCTCACTTCATAACTCGAACCCCCTTTATACCGCAAAAACATCAACATATGGCAACTTCTACTAGGTAAGTGAAAGAACCGGGTCAGAAGAATGATACCTATAGTCTGTCTCTTGTGATAAATTGGTAAAACAAAACAAATATTAGTTTGGCGATCGGTGGTATTGAAAAGAAAAAATCATCTACTTTTGTGATTAAAGATCGGTCAATATTTAACCCTTTCAGTGTTTTTGTCGAATATATTCGACATTTAAAATTACACTCTTTTTTGCGATTTTTTCGGATATCCTATGTATCGTTACTATTGATGTTTTTGTTTTTGCTGAACGACAGACGAAACTGTCCGAGGGTTGAAACGGAAATTGCTATTTTTTCTAAACTCTATGTCTTTATATGATTTTAACTACAGTAGATATCGGATATAAGCACATTTTATATAAAAAAAATCGCATATAAAAAAGATTATCAAAAACACTGAGCTTATACTTTCTTATATCCGATAATTCCATATAAGAAAAAAACGCATATAAGAAATCTTTGGCATTTTTTAAGTTTCTTATATCCGACATCTACTGTACAAAAGTGTAGATTTTTATTCCGACAAATTTTTTTTGGCACTGAAAGGGTTAAGCAGTAAGTGAGTAACAGTGAATCAAGCTAAAGGAGTTTCTGAATCTGAAAGTGGCTCTCACTTTCAGATTACAGATGTCATATATTAGGAAATATATTAAAAAAATATATCTCGACATCGAGTTTGGATTTACATCATGCTGCTATATTATTCTTAATTATGATCTACTTTCTGAATAATAGAGCGATCGAAGCTTATAGCATTTTAGAAAATAATTATCATCGATTTTCGATTCAATACAATAACTTATATTATCAGCCATAGTATCATGTGCAAACCTAGACACAAACACCATTTTTATAAACTTATAAATTTTCTACAATACCTCTATAATTCTACACAAAAGCCACAATATATTCGTAGTTTTCCATTAATTTTTGTTCATACCTGAAATGGCAAGAAGAAAAGAATGGCATTAATATTATGATTTAAAAGGAAAACAAAACACTCCACAAAGTGGGAGTTTTAATTAATGTGAGGAAGCTGTACTTGGAGCAACAGACAGCCAAACAGCCCCACAAAAATATCAAAAATTAAAAATGACAGAAATACAACTCCCCATCCCCAAAAATGTTTTAGTGTCAACGCCATCATCCATATCAACGACAATAAAACAAAGTAACATCCACAATGCCGCCATCACACGTGGTAACATTTGTTACATGACATTCAACAGCTACTCAAGAAGAAAATGTCATAAACACAAAAACCAAAAGTAACATCCCAAAAGGAAAATGTGACAAAAAGGCCAGGAAAATTTAATGCATACTCCCCCCTCATTCCGTAATCAAGAGAAGTGGCGGAACAGACACGCTGCTTGTAATTAGTTATATTCAATTATTTGTTTCCTCCCACGTACACACACACAGGAACATATTCACCTCCCTCCATAAACATCCATCCCCCTATTTTATCCAAGAAAGACTTAAAATCACACCTTAGAAAAAATAAATAATAGCTAGACAACGAATAGGCTCAAACAAAAATAAGCGGTATGTTATTCTTCTTCTATTTTAATTAGTTTGGATTTAAGGATCTTCAACAAAGAGGGTTCATTGCCCTACCCCAAGACAAACAATCTCAATAGGAACAGACAATTACACACGTGATGTGCGTAAAACAAAGATCCCCCAAAACAAGAACTGATCTGGGCGTAGGAAATGGGAACTGAATCACCAACACACATTGTATATTTTTGTGTGTTTGCCGTCATCCTTTTTGGAAAAATCTTGGCTTCGCGCATCCGTAAAATAGCCGTGTAACAGACAAAAATTGGCAGGCGAACGAAGGGGGGAATACATCTCCATATTGGGGGATACATACATATTGAACACATAACAAGAATGCACAGACGTTGACAAATTGTTGTTCTTTATTTTATGGGGACAGGAATCAGCAGACCCAACCAAATAAAATATCCACATATGAGTTCACTCCAGGAAATTGTTGTTATAAAAGGTATTAAGTTCCGTCTTGCCTTCATAAGAAATTGATTAAAACCCGTCATTAAGGGGCCCCAAAGTAAGAAATTTCAAAATATAGTAATTGGTAAAAGGTGGATCAATTGTTGAACATCTCAACTCGAGACCCACTACTACAATCAACTAATAGTTCATTTAAAATATCGCTACTTATTCTTTTGATTGAACGATGAACTAGTAGATCTAGTTCATAGTTCAATGTTTAGTTCATCACCGTTCATCCCATTTGTAGTTCGCTACCTATCATTTGTTTACAATTTTGTTCCTTCCTTTGTTGATTTTTACACACATTTTTTAAATAATGTTTGCATTTTCTTTCCAATCTCTGGGTGTCATGCATAGGTGAATCATTCATTCTTTATTAAACTATAAACACTAACCTAGTTCATACGTTCATTTCAGAGAATCGTTCAATTTAACTAGTTCGTTCATTACTAAAATAATTCTGCTGTAAACTAGAGACTACTTTTGACAAAAAAAGTGTTTAACCCGCAGTGAGGGATGGTACAAATCCGTGGGAAATAGAGCTTCGGCATTTGACATATCATTTCTCAGAAATCAACGAAAGTAATATAGGACTATTAACATGGACTAAGAAGGCTTCTGATTGTAAAGACAGCAATGAGACATGAATTTGCGGCGGATTTATGGTTAACAGGAGAATAAAAGACCTCGCCTCCAGATTCACTCCAGTAGATGAGCGAATTGCTATAATCCGTATAAAAGCGAAGTTCTTCTACATCAGTCTTATTTGCACCCATGCTCCGACGGAAGACAAAGACCAAATACATATTTTACGAGCGGCTAGAAACAGCATATGACCGCTGCCCTAGACATGACATTAAAATTCTGCTAGAGATTTAAATGCAAAAATTCGAAAGGAAATTATTTTTAGCCCCACCGTCGGAAAATTCAGCATTCTTGAAGAATGACTTCGCGACAGCAAAAAACAGTTAACAGCATCCTAGCATCTCGATATACACAAGGACACCCGGTTTTCTCCCGATCAAAAAACTAGAAATCAAATTGGTCATGTTGTGATAGACGGAAGACATTTATCCAACGTTTTAGACGTTCGAGAAGCGAATATCTATTCGGACCATTACCTTGAAGCACCTAAGGTTCGCACTCGTAATAATGTAGCGGCAAAGTTGTGATCTAATGTAACACGAATACGAAAGTTGCAAACACAATAATAATAATATAGAAGCATAATGCCAAAAAATTGCCCACTGCCTAAAAACTGCAGCAAAAGCAACACTTGGGTTCCAAAGACCACCACCATCAAGAAACCACCTCCTTGGGATTAAGAAACTTGGTGACAGATATAGATAGCGTGTAGAGGATCTGGAAGAAGCATTTTGCAAAGCTTTTGGTATCAAATATTGGCGGTGAAGAAGAAATTCAAAACCAATAAGAGATGATGGTATAGAGTGTCAGAATAGCAATCAATCGGCTGAAGAATAAAAAAGCTGGTGCCGATGCCGAACTATACAGGACTAACGCCAGTCTCAAGAGCATGCACCAACTGATTACTGCAATATGCCCAACGATTGGAACCTCAGACGATATGTGTTAACTATTGAGGATTAATCTCCCTCCGATCGCATATAAAGTGCTTTCCAGTGTGCTGTGTGAAGGACTAAAGCCAATGATCAATATTATTGGATCTTATCAATGCGGCTTCAGACCTGGCAAATCCACTATATGCCAGATTTTCACCTGGAAAAGACCAATGGAAACCACATTGACACATTCGACCTATTCGTCAACCATAAAGCTACATTCGACAGACCTATCCGCTCAAAGGTGTTTAAAGCCATGTCTGGGTACGGCAATGCAAGATAATTTTAATTGGCCCAAGGTCAACAGTTAAAGTCGGAAAGGACCTGTCGGAGCCCCTCAATACCGAACAAGGATTCAGACAAGGTGACAATTTGTCGTGTGACCTTTTTAACACCCTGCTGAAAAAAGGTCAAAGGAGATGCAAAGGTGAACAGCTCTGGTCGAATGAACCACGAGTTGTACCATTCGTCTATGGTAAGGCGTATTGAGCTACAGTGACTACGGTGGCTAAATCAAGTTGTGAGCATGGATGAGGATGCCCCAGATCAAAAGGCTTAAAAAGGCAAACGAGCTGATGGTTCACGCAGAAGGGGAAGCCCACGAATTCGATGAAAAGATGAAGTGGAAGATAATATATCGAAGCTTGGTTTTTAAAATTGGAAAACCTGTGACAAGATCGAAGCTCCTGGAAATCTTTTTTAAGCTAGGCTTATTGAACAAATGTTCTGTCTTGAGTCAGCTAAGTAAGTCCTTTGAATTAGTTTCTACCGGAACTACGCAATTCTAATGTAAGTTATCAAATAGTCTTCATTATTCACATAATATGAATTCCCCAAAATCTAAATTCTGACACCGATTATCCATCACAATTTGCATCTGTAAAAATAAGACTTCCACATTTAATAACGTAATTCAGCCAACAAAGCACATTCATCACATTCTCAGAATTTGCCAGAAAAAAAGAGACTTGACAGATTATATATTTTCGTAATAACAACAACAACGAGAAACCAAAAAAAGGTCATTGGCTATTTGCGAATACCAAATTGAAATAATTTTCAGAAATGGGTAAGGAGAAGAAGTTTTTGTTATTTAAATTTTGATTTTATTTTGCCCCCCATAAAAAGTCTGGTTGATTGTCTGGCTCGATGGCTGGCTGGTTGGTTGTAACACTGGAAGGCAACAGACATTGTATGTCTGTAAAAAAGTTACAATGTAAAGGATGAGGAGTGGGATGTGCTGTGGTGTAACGGCATGCGTCTGCTTGCTGATTTAAGAGTTTATTGTACTCTCTCTCTCTCACTCGCGCTCAGTTTGGCTTAGTAAAAGTGCGAATACTCCCAGACGATGAAAGCAAAGAAACGAAATGAATGAAAGTGTAATTTTTAATATCCACAGGCAGCACCAGCAACAACCTCTAGAGCCAGCAGCCACAACAAACGGGCCAGCCAAACACAAAAACAACACTGCCTCCTCCCCACCATCCATAGGAAAAACCCAGTTTTGAATTTTGTAACAAAACAATTGAACCACCAGGGTAGTGAGTAGTTCACTGACATATCATCCCAAATTCAGTTCAGTAAACCCATTTCGGGAACAAAAAACGAAACATGTCATAAAAAGGAAAAGTTTCGGAGCGATAGTCGTCTTTGTTCTATTTTCCAACAAATATTCCTCTGCCCCTTGGTATTATTTTTTATGAGCAACTTTATTGCAATGATTGTTGCTTGCCATTTTTGGCGGTAGTGGTGAGTGTGTCCAATTGGGGGGCTTTTCTTTGTTTGTTGTTGTTGCATTAAATTGTAGGATTTCTATCTGAAACATGCAATTAAATAAGGTCACACACATACAGAGCACACACTCCGAAGGCGCGGCAAATAAGTTTAACGACACCTAACAAACAAGGAGCGAAGAACATTTCATTCATAATGGTTAGGGTTCAATAAACCTCCTACACATACAGAGAGAGAATCACACAGAAAGCTTCCCCAAAAAATCAAAGACCTCATTTATTTCGTTGCCGCTTGAATAAAATGTGCAAAATCTGAAAAGCCAATAACCTGCAGCAGGAGGATTGTCCGTATTTGTCAACAACCAAAGAAAAGAACAAAAAAACACACAGATTTCGTAATATCTCGAAGTTTATTTACATTTCTATGAGGATGTTTTTATTTCTTTGGGTTCAAATGATGTTTATTTTGTTTGTGGGGTCAGGTCAACCAACTTCTTGGAGGTTATATTTGATCAGGGGAATTAATTTGAAATTTACAAAATAAAAAAATGTGCGACATTAATTAAAAATTATACATAAGGTACAAGGGTAATAAGGATGACAATTTATAGGATTGAAATGTGGTCTGGAATCACAAATCGGTTATAGAAGAATTAGGAATTCTCGTTGATAAATATAGCTGGTAAATTGAAAAGTCTCAGACCTTGCTCATATATTGTCCTACTCAAATTCAGATTCATGTGATTCTTAGTGTGTTTTTTGAGATGACCGTATGGGCCATGAATAGCAAAGCCTTATGGGAATCTGCTTTGATGGAAGAAATCGTCAAAAATTACACATTTAAAGACAACGAAAATCTGCTTCAACAAAACCATAACAAGTCTGTGAAAATCAAAGCAAATCTCGAGGTATTTTCCGTATCTACTACCCATTTCATCCTATCGACTATATCAGATTACCAAATGAGAGGTTTCTAAAATAGAATTCAAAAATTCGAATTTAATATCTAAAAATTGTGCAAATTATAAAAATATACTATCGAATTTCGAAGTCGGTAATCTAACGTTAAATAATCCAAATCAGTTAAAACTCGAAGCGTTCTCAATGTTCTCTAAAACCGATCGAAACTTTTAATTGGATTATATGCCAAAGAAAATTTAACAACTAATCAGAACTTAAATTACGAAATAAAAGCAAATCCGGTTGAAAAACGTGCCCAAAATCCCAAAAAGATTTTGGGACCTACCCCGAAACTTTTGTCAATATTGGTCATTTACCCAATGAGGATCCAAAATATCAAAAGAAGGTGCCGTTAAATGGGGATTACGCTAAGAACCGGATCAATATCTATAATTATTGTTAGAAATGAGAGACTTCAAATACTAAATGAAAACCCTGTGATGGTAATATAAAATTTAAGTCTCTAAAATTTTGGTATACTAAACTTATTTTATAAACAGAGGGTGAACATTTCTATAAACTTATTTGTGAATATTTGCTTTAGGAGTCTAAAATAATCTCAATATTTGTGTTTAACGTGTTTGAATATATGAAACTATGTTATAGGCAGTTTTTCTGGCAGCAAGAATGGTCCATTTTGGTTCAAAAATTTTTAGATTTATGGAACTTGGAAAAAAGGGTGGGTTTTTTGTGAGATCTGCGGTGAAAAAATTGTATTTGAATAGTATAGATTTAGCTCTGTGGTATTTTTTCCATACATTTTTAATAAATAAATGTCGGGAATTATTTGAGTAGCCGGAGTTGGTTGGAAGACTATCCTTTTTCGGATAGAATCCAATGGAGACTCAATAAAGTTATGTAAAGATGACGATTTATCCAGAAATTCTTTGTATTTAATGAATATGTCCATCAGTGAATTCAGTTCCAGCCTAATTTGATTAAATTCAGTCCGTGTCTTCTGAAAGAACGTGTAAAACTCGATATCATATATTCAGCATTTATTGCAACACCATCGCAAACCATTATTTCCCTTAAGTTATCGAAAGTTCTTGCAGCCAAACCAAAGCTAAACAACCAAGGAGTAGTACAACTGTTAAATCACAAGGCAAGTGGACAATTGTGAAGACCTCTTCGAAATATAATACGCTTCGGAAACGTCCACGAAAAACAGCAATGATATCGTTGCTTGGCACATAACGCCGTCTTAGTGAATGTAAATGTTGTCCAGATCAACATCATCTAACTTCGACGATGAAAATGATTAGTCTGGACTGGGTCGACTATATGATACCCTTCACTACTTTGGATATTTTCTACATAGTCTCCTAACAAATATCTAAATATGAACAGATTTTCACGAAACTTAACACACATCATTCTAGACCTTATTTAGTACGCTATGCCAAATTTCGTGCAAATCGAAAGATATTTAGGGACTTTGGTGCACTATTTTCCTTATATCGGACGAAAATATATATGGGAGCTATATCTGAACCGATTTTCAGGAAACTTGACACACATCATTCTACACTCAATTCAATACGCGGTTCCAAATTTCGTGAATATCGAAATATATATAGGGTCTTTGGTACACCATTTACATTAAATCGGACGATAATATAGATGGGAGCTATATCTAAACCTGAACAGATTTTCAAATTTCTTGCATATCGAAAGTTATATAGGGTCTTTGGTGCACCATTTACATAAAATCGGTCGAAAATATATATGGGAACTATATCTTAATCTGAACCGATTTTTCCCAATTTCAATAGGGTTCGTCCATGGGCCAAATAAGTGACTTGTGCATAATTTCATCCAAATAGGATCATAAATGCGTCCTGTACTTTGTTTACAATTTAACATCAACAGACGGATGGACATGCATAAATCGACTCAGAAAGTGATTCCATGCATATTCTCAAAAGGAACCATGGTTCTATCTCGTTTCCTTTTGCCTGTTACAAACTTATGCACAAAGACATAATACCCTGTATTATGTCTATATAGTACAGGGTATTATGCACAAGAACTCTTGATGCGACAATTTGGTTCTTTACGTAATCACCGAGTTCATTAGTGTACATATAAGGTTTTCTGAGCAACAAATATCGATTTCTTGTTTTGTGTAACATTTTGAACAACATTTTTGGGATGTACAAAATATCGTCTTCTGTACATTTCAAAAAATAAGTGCGAAAAGGTCGTTCAAGGACTCAAGATAAAATTACGAAATGTTTTAGAAAACATCCTCATTCGATTTAATTGGAGACTTGTCATCTCAAAAATAACCTGTAATAGTTGCAAACAAAGACCATAAGCTCTGTCTTCAGGAAATATAGGGTCACCAGCAAAAATTAATCACACCATAAATCAAAAACTTGACCTACGGCCTTATCCCAATAGAATTCTATTTTGTTGCATAAAATCTATATACAATTCTGAAAATTCGGAACGAAGATCACTAAGATCCATTGTTACTTTATTGTGGAACACCTGATGATTTCCAAAATAATAACATTTACTAATAATGATAAAAAAAATCCAGTTCCTTCCCCATTTTATGGTTCCTTTCCAACTTTTCAAAAAAAAAAAAAAAAACACAAATAGTTGTTCCCTTGGGAAGAGACCACTAACACGCGCAGCAAACATCTTCAAAATTTTATGACTTTTATGACAAAGTTCAATATTGTCGTTCCAAACAAAAGAAAATCCAATTAAAAATTTTAAATTCCAATGACTTCATAAATTTAACTTCCTAACCTAAAAAACGACTATACTACAAAAAAAAGTGAAATCAATCTCTCCATATCAAAGGTGGAAGAGAGATGAAGGTGAAGAGTGAGAGAAAACACTCCACAATGACTGATTACAGACAGTTGCAGCGGTTCAAAAAATGATTACCCGACTGGTCGGCTGGCTGGTTGGCTATCATTCATTCACTTATTATGTATGCATCATTGTTTCACTGAGGTTTTTAACCCCCGACAAGGTCGTATGCAGATACTACGACGTTTCTTGCGTTACCAGCGACGGAGCGCGACGTAGTAGGAAATACAACAACGACAACAAAAACAACAACAATATGACCAAAAATATCAAAGATACTCTCAATGGCATGAACGGTAATGGAGACTACTGGTAAGATGGTTGGTGAAAAGCATAGCGAAAGAGAGGCGACCGACAACAGTTGGAAGTCCGACACAGTCCCCATACCTGCTGCTGGTGGCTTGGTTGTTGCTTTCTTTCAGCGTTTGATCGTAGCAAGAAAACAACAAGTAAAATTGCATTGATTTGCAAAAAAGTATCTCTAAAAATAGATATTGTTTTTGGAAAAAATAAAGGTAAAGAAGTAAACAAGAAGAAATGCATAGAAGAAAACGAAATAGATAAAATCCGTATGCAGTTATTGTTGGGTACGATCGTTGGCCAGCAAATTGGTGTCTGGAATTTTTGAACACAAGAAGAAATGTGAGAGAGAAAAAATATTACTATTTTGAATCTCTTTTGCTGAGATTCCAAAATAAAATCTAGAAATAAACAAATGGTGATCTGCAAAGTGATCGCCAGCCAGCCCAATCTCAGGTTGCTTTGTCTCTTTTTCTTTTCAAAAATTCGAAAAAAATAAAAACCCAAACAATACAAAAACACGAATGGAGAAGAAAGAGACGAGGTGTACCAATCAAACAACGAACCCACCAGCCAGCAGCAGCAATCGTTGCAGGACAATGACCGCGAAATTGCAAACGAATGCATATGTAAGAGACGACGACGGACGACGATGATGCTGCTGTTGCTGTACGAAATTGTTTGGTTGCGTGGCTGATCAAGTGCCGATCAAGAGAGGGGAGGTGCAGCGAAATGTAAGAGGATGATGTTCATGATTATTGCTTGCTCTGCCTAGTTTGTCTATCCATTTGCTTCCAAATGCACATTACAGACATTTAAGGCACTAAACCGGAGAAATGGATATGTGTTGCAGTTGGAGTTTGTGTGTGTGTGTGGTTGGTCACTGTGATTTTCCCTAATCACCTAATGCTTTGTGTAACGGTTACAGAGAGGGAAGTGTGTGAAGTAAAAAAATTGCAGTAGAGTTAATGAACCGATTATGAAAAATATATCGGAGTTGCTGTTAGACCTAACATAACAAAACTAGGCAAAAGGTGCATGACTCTGGATAAACAGATAAAAACTGTGCTGTTAGACTGGTAATGGATAATAAAATTTGAATATAACAATTCTCAAGCAACCGACACAATTTTTCGTAAAATTTTTGGAGAAGACAACATTCAAAACTTGTAACATCACGTTATGGATAAATCTGTTAAGCGTACTACAAGGAAATAACCATTCTTCAGTTTCTCTCTGATCTTTTGGAACGAACGGAGTATCATCGATATCTGTGCTTCTCGGTGAACATTAAGTTTAATTACAAAGACCTTGCAATGGACTTGGCAATTAAGGCGAGGCAGCTATACCATCAACGGCTGCCTTGGCATCCTCATTCTTAACTGTCACAAATGCCAGAACCCACAACATGAACTCGGACACAGACTCTAAGACGACTTTGCCCCGATCTTGTGCGACATACATGAAAAATGTATGTATAGATGACACCTCTATGTCAGAACAAGAGGATGATACTTCTGTCACTGTCACCAACATTCTACCCTATAATCGACAGGGGACGTCAAATATGTCAGCTGAGCGAAGTCCGTCGTAAATACGTGTGCTACAGTCGACAAACCATCACTTGTGGCATAGACGACCACTGGGGGGAATGAAGTGAAAAGTGGGTGTGCCAATGTTACTTTATGCACCCAAAATTGTCAAACCCAAGGAAAGATGAATATCGATCGCAATTTGCTACTGACATCGATACGAATATGAGGACTTCCAAATGATCAGCGAGAACGAATTCAGCTGGATCAAGTAGAACTTAAAGGCCTCTTCCGATCGATCGAATTCATACCTCGTGTACAGTGGTAACCTCTGTCGGGTCCTCTAAGAAGGCGACGAAATGAAAATATAAACACTGAGAATATTACTGACGTAGTCCAAAGTGCGATTTATGGTCTCATAGAGTCATTGAACCTTATATTTTCGAAAATAAGGTTGAATCTACAGTTGAGGTACATGAATCGGGCTATTAATTATACGAACGTTTACTTTCACGAAAGTAACGGCTTCCAGACAAGCACCGTAACAATTCCTCTTTAACCGGAAAATTCCGACCATGTTATCTCTCGAAAAGGTGACCACAACTGGCCCTAGAGATCTTGTGAATAAACATCTTACGATGTCTGCGGGTCCGCCTGAAAGATATGGTATACCCAAACTGCCCTGCGTCGGTTCAATGTCTCAAATATGATTTGTTTATGCAAAATTTAATGAAAATTATAGGGTTCTAAAAGCGTGCTCTTGGTGGCAGTTTCGGTAGATATTGTTTTTCGTTATTAGCATTTTATTATGAAAAAAATCCCCCATTTTAAAATTTAAAACCAAAATAGCACCTCTTATTGGAAACCCTATATAAAAATCCTTCCTGCTGCTTAGAAATCTCCGATTCAGAATTATTTAGAATTTTCTGCAAACGTATCATAATGGGTTAATAAGGCGGCACTGATTCTTCTTCTTTTTTACACGGCGATGACGACGAACAACAACAACAAACAATACAAAAATTTACTACGCCAAATAAAAATGCCCAGTAGTGATGGATGGATGGACGAACGGAACCATGAGAGGCAATCATGAATGTACACACATATGGCAATTGCGATGATGATGGCGATGGCTGTGGCGGCAATGGGTATCGGGTATGGAATGGATCATGAATGAATTTCACAATTAATTGGAATTTTACAACAACAAACAAAAGTAATAATAATTTCAATTAAGGCACTTTGCAATGACCTGAGTCGATGGAAAAAGAGGTAGGATAGAGGAGGTGGGTTACAATGATCTCCAATTAGTTGGGGAAATATTTATTCACCTTTTTAGTAATCTAAATAAGACAAGTGCAACACAATTCAAATATACAGCTATTGATTTGCCTTGCTGTTGTTATTATTGGTATTTTTTTTTTTTTTTGTTTTTAGTTGTTGTTGTTATTTTTGCAACTATGTATGCCTGTTTTCCAATCACTTAATTAACACAACACAGTTAACAAAATTTTAACACATTTAATAAACAATTTTTTATTTTGTCAACCACAAAAAACAATAACTTTTTTGTAATGGGTTTTCTTCTGTTAAATAAATTTTTTATTATTTTCTTTTTTCGTTAGTTTTGCATCCAAACCGTCTTCACAACTGCGTTATAATGAAATTAAAGACAACAAAGAGAAACTCAAAATCCATCACAACAACAAAAAACGCAAAAAATGCAAAGAATATAAACAAAACACACAATGAAAATAATAATAATGGACAAACACAACAACAATAATAATAAACACAGCGAATGCAAAAACAAAATCACAACGACGTTGGAAACTGCAAAAAGTCACGAGTGGATTGAAGCAGCCGAAGAAGAAAGGAAACAGCACAAGTACAATACAAAAACAACAACAACAAAGGCGACTATAAAAAAATATCCAAAGGCCAACACAAACGCGAACGAGTACAGTGGGTTGGTTGGTCGTTCGTGTTTGGATACCAAAAACTCCCCAACATTCACATTACCCTTGCAAGGGGAGGAATGAGGGAGTTAAAATGCATTCAAATGTCATGCAATTCTCTTCTTCTCTCTTTTCGATAAACTTTGCTCTCTAATAAGACCGTGGTTTACTATTTTTCAATTGTTCCATCATAATCAACAACAGAGAGAGAGAGAGAGAGAGAGAGATGCAAAAAAATCTTCCCCCCATTGTGGTTATAATGAGAGCCAGCCATACAAATTATAAAATGGGAGATCAAAATAGAGAGAGGGAGAGAGAATCAAACAATGAGAGAGATTTTGCAAATTTTGAGAGTTCACCAAACAGGCGCCCGCGGGCGCTTTGAGAGAGTACCAATACAATCACAGTTCTGTGTTCGAACTCAACATTATTCTCGACATCGAACATGTCTTATGCTTTGCAATGCTTTAAAATATACGATCTGTACCAAGATTACTCTCCAAATTTTGCTTTTTTTATTTCATTTTCAAAGCAAACAAACCAACTTTTTAGGAAACATTCTCGTACACTGATTAGACGAATCAACAAATGAACGCAACGGAACGGCTGCTGGTCGTGCGAATGGCCACCAGACGGACAGACAGACATTCAATTATTGCAAAATATCTATTGCAGTGCAAACATGTTCGTACATAAACTTGGAAAGAGGAAGACGTGTTATGGCCCCAACAACAGCAACAACAACAAAAAGAAACATAAACAGCAAAAAACCCCAACGCAACGGTACAGAGAGAAACTCACTTGCCTTGCAAATTGTATGACTGCCAAACAAACACCAGCAACAACAAACCAGTCACCACACAACCGAGCAGGCAGTCAGTCATTCAGTCACTTGCACATTTTTTTTATTTATTTTCTAGTTGCATCAACATGTCGAAAGCGAAAATCACAAGTGAACGACAAAGCACACATACACACTCACACATGTACATAATAGTTTTTAGCAAATGCAGACAAGAAATAATAAACTTGCAATTTTTTAATGGTCTATGACAGGGTTGCCATTTAGAGTTACGATGCTAATGGGTGTGTAATTGTTAGAGAGGCGTTTTTCCTCCGTGTAGTGCTAAGCATTAAATTCTATTTAAAGCTGCACGTTTTGTTCCAAAGGCCGATAAATATATAATTTTAATATAGTTACAAGCCTTTTGAAATTGACATGCCCACTTTTTCTTAAGAAACATGAATTATCGCTAGTGTTGACAACCCTCATTGACCAAAGGCCAAATTTCGACTTAATAAATGTACTTAGCTCGATTAATTTTTATACAGAGATAGGTTGCAGTGTTATTGAAGATTATTCAAGGTATTTTTCATATTTATATAAAATAGATGCTGACTATTGGTACATGCCGGAATTAGGTGCGTTTACCTATTAATAAAAGAGTAAAAGTGATTGACTTGGCTGACTTAACGATTCATCAATGCCCAGACGAAATGGCTGAAGTTCGAATCTTGAAATTTGGGGTGAGGATCACTCTTGGTTCAAAGGTGTCAGATTTTGGAAATTCGTACTAAATGTGGTATCATTTGTATTTGCCGAACCGATGCAACTAGAACTCTAAGATTTGGATTGAGGGTCATTCATTGAGTGTAGGATAAAAAACTTGAAATTTGGAATTCGAATGAAGGTTGAGAAGGTCGATATAAAAAGGTGGTTTTGGAAGTGTGTACTCGTGTATACGAAATGTACTAAATGTGGTACAATTTAAATTTGGAAAAACAGATGAAGCTGGAATTTTGAAATTACTAGAATATGTAGGTAGTTTTGAAAATTTGTTACTTATGTGTACAAAAAGTACTAAATCGTACTATAATTGGTACTTATGGCTACTAAATTTGGTACAATTTAAACGTTTGATTGGCCGATAGAGTTGGGATCCTGAAATTTGATGTTAGGATCATTTTTGGGGGAAGGACTGGGGTAAATTAGGAAGTTTTGGAAATCGTACTATTGTGTACTAAATGGTACCAAATTTGGATTTGGGTGAACCGATAGAGCTGGAATATTCTGGCAAATTTTGGAAATAAGGTTACTGCTAGAGTGTAGGATTGGGGTATGGCTGTAGTTTTGGAAATTCGTACATTGGGTACTAAATGGTACAATTTGCATTTGGGTGAACCGATAGAGCTGGAATCTTGAAATTTGGAGTTAGGATCACTGTTGAGGTGTAGAATTCGACGATGTAGGACGTTTTGGAAATTCATACTAATATCTACTAAATTTGGTACAATGTAAATTTTGGGTGAACCGATAGAAATGAAATTTGTAGTTAGGGTCACTGTTGGAATTTGGGATAGGGGTATGGATGTAGGTTTGGAGGTTTTGTAGCTTTTGTTACAATTTGGATTTAGGCGAAGCTGTAATAATAAAAATTTGGCGTGTAAAATGTTTGGTGTGTAAAATTTAGGTATATAGATAGCTTTTTGAATTTCGTACTTATGTGTACTAAATGGTACTGAATTTAGTTCAATTTGGATTTAGGATAAACCGATAGGGCAGAAATCGTGAAATTTGAAATTAAAATTACTGTTGGAGAGTAGAATGGGGGAATTGATGTAGTTTGGAAATTTGTACTTATGGGTACACTAAATGGTAGTAAATTTTGTACAAAATGGATTTAGGGTGGATCGATAGGGATGGAATTCTGAAATTAGGAAATAATATTTTAATTGGATTGTATGATGTAGGTATTAATGGAAAATTGTACTAAATTGTGCTATATTTAATACAACATGGATTTGGGTGATCTCATACAGCTGGAATCCTGAAACTGGGAATTAAGATTTCTGTTGGATTGCTGAGGTGGGTACTTATGGAAATTTATATTAATGTGTACTAATTGGTACTGCATTTGGTAAAATTCGAGTTTGGGTGAAACAATAGAGCTCGAATTATAAGAGAACAAAGGTATAAATGGTAGATTTCTGCTGTGGTCAGAATTGGCGTGTTCTGCTGAGTTATGGTGGTAGTTTTGGAGATACGTACTATAGGAGACCGAAGATATTAATGGTATTATACAGTTTTCTGTTTAAATAGTTCCTATATTCGATTTCGAAGTAGCGGGCATATGCTAGTAACTCTTGAAAGTTAGGCCCTACAAAATAGCTAAAAAAAAATTAACATAGAACGTAGTATTTTTCTAGGAAATATATGCAAAAGTTGTACATTCGTGAACGTAACGAAATACAGGTGCGAGGTGTTATTTTTATATACGAAGGACGGTGGCGCTAAATGAGTTAACAACACTAATATCTCGTTTATTAAATATTAAATATAAATATCTACATTTTCCATGTATATCATGGCAACCCTAAGTGTATACACCACTGTCGCAAAAAAAGTTCCATATGAAACAAACGAAACGAATGAGAATCGCAAATACACAAAAAAAATGTTGAAAGAAAATCAAATTGCGCGCGCAATAATACATCATCATCACCATCGACAACAACAACAACAAACGAAATAAATACAAAAGAAGACGTAGTAAGTAGTAGATGGACAGATGGACAAAATGAAGGTAAAAAATATTGAACGTAAAATCAAAATAGCAAATAATACACATGTATTTATGTACGTATCGTACCCACAGACCACTCGCTCGCTCTGAGATGCGAAGAATACATGAAATAAGAAATACGCCAAATAAACGATTTAAGCAAAACAAAAGACCGCCACAATATTGTGAAGCACAACAACGACAATTGCACACACTTAATGTTTGTAGATACATTTATATGAAGATAGATATTTAGGTGTGTGTGTGTGTATGTAGGATATTTTGCAAATAACTTTTGCATTGCAATGTCGGAAGTCTATTGCTCGTGGTTTTCGTGTCGTAGTAAAGTCGTTTGCTATATTATGACGATTATTATTATTATTGTGTTACAGTGAAATCATGTAGTAGCAGCAGTCCGTCTGTCTGTCTGTTGCAGTCCAACTATTGCGCGATGCAACGAAAAGATACTCTAACGACGACGTCGACAACAACCATATTACGAAGTTTGAAATCCGATTCACGAAATACATACTACACCACGCATAAGTCAATGTGATGCGTAGTACGTACATATGGCCGACCGACCGACAACGAAGTTATTTCATTTTCGTTTATGCATTCACGACAAATAACTGCGAGATGTGTCAAGGTGTGCGGCGTTGCATTCTTCTACTCTGAGAGAAGAAACAAGAAGAAGACGATGAAAATTTCCACAGCATTGATGGATTTGTTCGCGGCTTGCTGTGCTTTTTTATGCTCGGTTAGCTGGTGGCTGGCGCTTAACGGAATTGGATTTCGATTGAGAGTCAATCAGTACGTTATACACCTGTGTATGCGCAGCATAAGCTACAACAACAATAATGATAAGATCAATGTTACCACTTTACTTGAAATCATTTAAACGCTTCTGCAGAAGTCGCAGTATGTCGAGAATGATTTTATACTTTGAATATGAATTGTGTTTCGGATGGTAAGAAAATAATATTTTCTGACCATCATACCAAAGAGTGCAGTTCAATTCAATGTCTGTTCAATGATTTGAGGCCTTCTTATTATCATCAAATTTGAATATTTCTAAATAAAGTTTTTTCAAGACGGAATTACTATACCAGTAAACAAAGCAGTATAGCCCAGAAAATGATTACATTCCATCTCCATAAATATTAACTAGCCAGGGTACCGACTGCCTAGGCACCTCGATGAGTATTAGTTTTAGTTAACAAGTCCTTACTAGGATATGCCATGGACGGCCTTACGTCCTCCACTCAGCCAACTTGCCAAAAACCTGTGATGGTATGGCTGCCTTGGCACCCTTTGTCTCCAATGACACAAATCCTGGAAACCAAAGCATGAACTCGGACACAAACTCTTCTATAATGTCGCAAAGGACGCAAACTGCTGGAAGGAACGACTTTTTGTCGGTCTTAAATGACATACACGACGACAGATCAAATCTCTTTTCAGCTTTATTGAGGAAACAGTAGTTTCCTTTAGCTTCAAGAGAGCATTAAATCCGTCATATGGAACGAAACACTAATGGCGGTCGAAGAGAAGGATGCTGATGTAACAGTCAGCAGAACCCCTATTCAGCAGGGAACATCAATAATGTCCGTTGTTGGTGTGGGGTCCTCCAAGGTGGAAAACGCCAGTAGTGCATCTTTTGCAGTTTACAAGCCAGCAGATTGAGTGAAGCAGACGCCCACGAATGTGTGTTCCACAGACCGCTTCGAATACAAACTGTCGACTCCAAGAGCCAATGAAGCCATGAATATAAAGCGTAGCGGCTGACAATTTGCTACTGCCAACGATACATAGATAAGGCGATCAACGAGAAGAAATTTTCCTGGATCAGGAAGCGAATAAAAGTAGTGAGAGAGTGAGAAAAGAATAACACACAATATCTCAATGGAACTTCCGGACGATCGAGTTCCTACCTCGCATACAGTAGCTACAGCATTAAAGCATGAGACAAACATGAGACCGAAGCCAGAAGTTGTGTCAGTGGCAACATCGGTGATTCAAGCAGAAACTGTTCCAACGAAGATCAACCCCACTCAACGCCTGTAGCAATGAAGAGGATGATATCGACGGAGGAACAGCAACCAGTTACGATGGAACCTTTGTTGACAAAAACAGCTCAGCCTTCGGTCTCCCATGTTTCTGTAATAGGATTAGTGGGAAGGCTGTCATTGGGTAGATCCTGGTGGACCCTGCGTATGTCTCCGGGATCTACTGACAAGTTTTTGCAGGAACCTTACGAGCCTGCTCCCAAGGCTGTATCTACACAGTGACCAAGAACCGCCACATTAAAGACGAAAATCTATAAGTCATCACAGCAAATTTCAAAGTCTTCGCGACATCTTAAACGACAACTTGACGGATGGTACCTGATGACTTGAGAGTGACCATCACTGATAATGATTATAGTCGTTGGTCGCTACACGACCATCATTTCAAGATACTATGCTTGTGGTTTATCATGAACGGGTTGAGCACCTTTAGAGGGGTAGTAGCTACATCCCGGAATGATAACCTCTATAGGTTTCTCCCCTCTTCTCCTGTCTTAGGTAGGTAGATGGCGCAAACTTTATAGCTTTACAAAGAACGGTGGTCTGGTTGTCAAATACGCGACGGACTATTTGAGGACTACGAGAGATGTATAGAAGATCAAGAGAGCGGCTTCTGTCAACCCTTATTACAGTATCCCCGTTTCAGTTTTTTATAAATATGAAAAAAAATATATATTTTGTGCCAAAGATATTCAGAGCCCCACTGTGTATCGAGAGAGAGAACCGTTGGAAATTTTAAAAAAGTTGCACAAAAAGTCGTTCCCTTGAAAAAAAAGTCGCACAGATATGTAAAATCGTCAATAAAACTGTTCCTAGAATATGTCCGATTCCCTTGGGCCTCAAAAACGAAGTAGACGAATCAAAATAAGTTTGAATTTACACATAAAAAGAAAAATATAACTTAAGAAAAACAGGAAAGAAAAGTTGCACAAAGCTAAAAAAGTTGCAAACAGAGTTACAGAGCATCAAAAAGGTTGCAAACGGTAACCCTGGAGACGACAGGAAAATCAAATTATTCGACAAGTTCAGTTATAGATTGAGCGGAATTCGTATCAATCGTCCACAAATTAACATTTGTATCGTTTCGGTTTTTCCAGTTGTTACCAGTTTGATGTGCCAAAATAATAAAAATTATATTTTATGGCTGGCAATGCATTTCGAAACTTTATATTAGATATTTAAGTTGTTGAATTTGTTTACAATTTGACAGCGAAAAAACAAAATAGAGAAACATGTAAAATTGATACATACAATGGTATGCGAATGAAGTGAATATGTCCAAAAGGTCATAGACCTAGCAACGGAATATGCAAATCTGATCATTGCTCTACTGATTCGTCATCAATGAGAATTTGGGCCCAACATGTTTCTACAATGTTCGACACCACTATTTGACGCTTGGCGCTTGTTATATATAATATTTAGCCGAGTCCATTCCACACCAACAATATATGTATGTAGTTAGTACATAAACCAAAACCCATTGTCCCAAATTAGAGCAAAAAGAAAATATTAAATCTCAACACATCTCGAAGAA
Source organism: Musca vetustissima (assembly GCF_032173495.1). Classification (NCBI taxonomy): domain Eukaryota; kingdom Metazoa; phylum Arthropoda; class Insecta; order Diptera; family Muscidae; genus Musca; species Musca vetustissima. Next base: position 105,106 of record NW_026877906.1, on the reverse strand, counting down.
AAGCTGAAGAAATGTAGACCAAAAGAAAGGGATATTTTTAAAAAGTGACAACAAATATTGACATCTGCCCATCGATCCGAAAAATAAATAAATTCTTGAAATTGCACACCGAAAATTATGACGTGTGCCAAAATAAAAAGGGAGTAACAGATGTGACTCATAAACAGTCACGTACATACACAACAACAAATACACTCAGCAACATTTAGACACACCCAAATAAAAACCTACACGTGCATCTCAATGCACAAAAGGAATAAATGCGCACATACATACACATACATATAGTATTAGTATATCACAAACACGAAAGACCACATTCTTAAGCATCCCAAATTTTGAGCGGCCAAACAGATGCACCAGAAAAAGATACTTCGGCTGCTGCCGCTGCTTCTTGGTTGGCAAAACGACAGACTTCATTAGTAGCAGCCATTGAATGCAACTACACAGCTACAACACCAGCAGCAGCAGCAAAATATAAAAGGCCTTGAAAGGAATTTCAAAAATGTCATCTAATACAAAACATAAATGAAAAAAAAGAAGTGGTCAGAGAACAGAACAAGACAAGAATCATTTTCTTTTTTTTCGAAAAAAAAACAAGAAAAACATGATTTTGTTCAATAACTTTTGCCCAGCCAGAGAGAAACTTTCCGGTTATGATGACATAGAATAGACGAGGAGTGATAATATTGAACTCATGTAGATTTTGGTTAATCCAATTTGTTACTCATTTAGAAGTAGATTTTTTTTGTTGCTTCCAGATATTGGAACTAGAACTTTGCGGTATTTCGATAAGAACGGTTATTAACAAATTCATTATTTCTGCCGCCAAATATAAATTTTCTTTGAGAGGAAATCTCACTAAAACAGCATATCTTTGAAGTGAAAAGAAAAATCTGGAAGGTATTCAAGGTCGGAATCCAATTCACAGAGTATTGGAAATATTTGAAGAACAATAAGCAATCAGCTTAATCGAAGCAAAAAAAAATATATATTAATTTATGTCATCTGCAAAATAGTGATCCGCTTTACCATTTAACATTAGGATGTTTGAACTATGTCAATGTCCATGGACATAAACAAATCAAAGTTTGCATCAATTCAGATAATATCTAGGTAGAAAGTATAAGTCGAAGTCGCCGACAAATATTAAGGGAACAAAATCTGGACGAAATCCAATAATCAAATCTATTCATTCATATATTTCATATATTCCCTTTGTGGGTAAGGTATACGAAGGAATGGGTCGATAGGACATGATTTAGATTTGATAAAATTAGTATGATTTGGAATGTTTAGATAAAATAGGATACTCTATTTGCTTCACATGTAAGTTTTTAATATTTGTGGGGGAGGTATTAAGAAATGGACCGATTGGATCCAACTTTTGACTTGGTGGGGTAAAAATGCAATCTATGTATTTTTATGTAAAAGAAACTGTTTTTTTTTTAAGGATAAAAGTAAATTAAACTGAATTGAACAATGAGTTTTTCCAGAATGAAAAATCTATATACTTCTTGACCTTCTCATTTAAACTAAAACATTTTTTAATAAAGTATATTCGATTGCAAGTATTTATCACAACACCCCTTTTCTCAATCGATTAGTCCAAGTTAGTTGGCCCGCTTACAGATTTTCTATCATTCTGATCTGACGCGCCCAATCGGCATCTGCATAGCCAACTAGGGCTCATTTCTAGCATCCATTTGTATTCCAACGTTCCTTTTAATTGTATCAATACTCTCTTCAGTTGCTGCCAATGTATCTCTGTAGGATTATTTTGAAAACGGCTCAAGTAACAGACGATAAATCAGAGCATAACGTTATGTACACGTTCGCGATAAGGTTTTTCAGTACATGCATTAGATTCGTTTTCATTTAATTATAGTCCTTCTCAATAGATGTTTTTACAATATTGCATTTGTTCATTCCATACTTCGATAAGTAAATCCCCAGTATCGAAATTGATTTTTATGCTTAGGTATGTTTTCAATGGACCGCAATCTGTCATGTTAAATTTTTCTGACAATTTCCCCTTTAACTTGTGAATGCTCTCCAAATTATTCACGCTTTTCCACTGGGACCGATGAATGTCTGATAAAACAAATTTGTAGTCTTCGTTAAGCCAAACAAACATTTTGTGATCAGAAGCAACTGTCGTAATCCTCAATCACTCTGTCGGATTATGTTGTCGTTTATATAATATCCGACCGATGTAAAGTCGTCCCCTTCCGCAGTTGACGTACTTTGTGACATTCCTTTTGGATATAATCGAAGAGTTCGTATCTGAGTTCATACATAGGTTTTTAGCATTTGTGAAGTAGAAGACTTAGGGTGACAATGCCAATCGAAGTGTTTGCTTTTCTTTTTGGAGGATTTTTTAAATATGCGTTAGTGGAGGACCTGAAGTCCTCCTTATTATGGCAAGGACATGGCAACTAAAAGTATTAGGTATCAATGAGGCTCTGTTCGAATACAGTCGGTACCTTATAACACCCCAGAGTTAGGGAGTCATGCTTTATGGAAGGAGAATAGAAACCCATGATGTTTGGTTAACTACAGGCCCTCCAAAACCTCGATTCGTTAATTCAGAAGATCATTTGCATTCAGAGGCTAAATGCACTTTCGAAACTAGTTTAAAAATGTAGTAGGTGGTGATCAACCAAAATATTAATTGGGTAGTATTGGCCGGATTCATTCATGGATATTTCATTTCTGCACAAATTTAATCGAAACGGAGTCATTCACCGCTCAACACCGACAGAGTTAAGGCTTTAATAGACAAAAATCTCAAAGTAGATGTTTCAGTCCAGTGACATCACTGATTTTAGGGATATACACCACAAAAATATCTCTTTCCTCTGTGACTAATCCAATAAAAACCTTGGCATCACAAGCATCCTCAATTCGGGAAGCAGAAAGAGGTCCAACAGTCTCCTAACTATATTAGGACGTAAAAGTCTGATTTTTCTTCCTTTCTGATTGAAAAGATTTAGGGAATATTGAAAAAATGTCGACTCAAGTTCTGTAGAGTTCCGAAAAGAAATACGTCATTCGATGCAGGATTATACTTTCGTATTTATGTTGCTCCTGGAAATACTTGAACAATGAAATATATCCAATCCTATGCAAGTTTCTCGGGTATATCTGGCAAATGTGGTCCACCAAACTTCTGTGCACAGTTTTAGATGACGTGGCATTAGAAGAGAATGCCCTTTGAAGCATGATTCCTTTTGTTTATTTTCACACGTATCCAGGAATAATAGCAGGGATCCCATGACCTAGCCTAACCTAAATCGCTTTTACACATAATAGAAAATTAAAAAAGGATAGAATAATCATTTTTTCATTATTTTGTGGATAGACAATACTCTCAATACTCCCGCCAAGACGAGGTAGAGAGGTATTACTCCTCTTTTCAAAACATCTGATTTAATTCTACCAACATGTAGCTGAATTCAGCGATTCAGGCTTACAGATCATGCCGACTTCGTCCAATACTCTCTACGACATGAAAGTAGTTATACGTTATAGACATACTTCTAAAATGTTTTATAAAATCTTGATGTTTTTTCTTTGAATTGTCAATAATCACCCAAGGCTATAATTTCTAATACTTTTAGGTCCGGATCTTACTTATTTTATAAAGCACAGCAAATTTACTTCTGAAACTCTTTTTAATAAATATGTATGTATTTCTTCTGTATAAAAATCAATTGTTTATAACAAATTATAAAACAAACAACAACAAATACCACAACATATTCGTAATCAATTGTTTTCAATATGAATGAATATCAAAACAAAAAACTACAACAACAACAAAAAAAAGAAAACACAAGCTTGCCGTGTTGTGTGAAATCAAAAATAACATCGAAAAACGGTTAACAAAGAACAGGTGAAGCGTAGAATGAAAATTAGGTTAAATTATGATTATCCAAACGATGTTAATCAACCTGCTCTCATCGCACTTTGAGCTGGGGATTTTTGTTTGGTTTGGATTCTCCAACGACAACAAAACAAAATTCGTATTCGGCTTCGTTTAAAGTCACAGCATACTTTTTTTTAATTTTTTGATTTTTTCAATCTCTTCATACTAAGGAATTTGACATCGACTACCACAACAAACCAAACACAAAAATCATACACATGGAATCAACGAACGAAGTAAATCCGACAACAAAAAACAAGTTTCAGTTAGCATCTCAACAAAAAAAAACTACACAGACTCTCCGCCAAAATGACAGCATATCATTATAAAATTCCATTGTATGTGGGGTGGTGTGGAGGCAGGGAGGTAGTAGTTCGAACGTCATGCTGAGGGAATAGTAGAGATGATGGCCTGTCACTAAAATCCATTAAAAAATGTTATGGTATGCCCATATTCCAACAGTTGTGTTTATGAAAATAGCATAAAACGAAAATTTTAATAAGAGTATTGTTTGGGAGTTTACAGTTGTAATTTTTCTTTGTAATTTAATATTTATTTTGACAAAGCCAAGTAGTATATTATTAATGTTTTAGGCTTTTTCAATAATATGTTGTATTATCATGTAGCTACGAGCGTATAGAATTAGATACAACATTATAGTGCACATTTAAACGACAGAGGCTCGAAATCATATATCTTTTCTATTCCCCCTGGTATTGGTAATATTACCGGTTCATTATAATTTAGGGTAATGGAGAGCGTTTCTAGCAAAATTAGTTGAGATTTACAATTTTGCGCCCGTGTGTTTATATGTGCATAACCAACGGCCCTTAAGACAATAAGGTCCATAAGTATATATTACTCTAATATGCCATTTTAATTTGTTTCGTTCAAGGTAATGGCAATATAAAATGTGATGAACTTGAAATGGCTGATGAACTTGCTGGAAGTGGACCTCAGTTGATGATAGTGTATTACCTCCTAATTTATTTGGCGACAGCGTCCTTTCAGTGAATTTCTATAAATTATTTAATTTTATTGTTGTATCTGGTTCAATACACTCCTATTTTCATGCTAAAACTAAATTTTTATTTTGTATTTTTAAGATTGTCAGCCTGAATCCCAATTTGTTGTTTTTACAAAAAAAAAATTATTATTGGGAATGTATGGCATTGTCCCCTTCGGTTGAAATCAAAGTAGTGCAATACCGCCATCTATGTGAGGAGGGCAAAGAGGAGATTGAAACGTTAGAATATCTACTCTATACATGACAGAAGACATCGACTGTGTGGTAGATATGAGTGTTAACACTCTGACCTCTTTCTCCGCTGGAGATTCCATCATCATTTACAAGTTCCTAAATGAATTCCCTGGGCTGAGTTAGCAAGCCTAAATAATAAATTATACGAAGACTTTGCTCGAGACTCGCAATTATTTAAAATATATTGAATCTCTAACCACTGGATATTTTGGTTAAATTCCAGGCTGCAAGATGTGCCATGAGACTCCGGGAACGGACACGTGGAAGTCCAGCACTTTTGCCACGATAGGAGCACTCACATCAGTGATTATGCTTTCTCCCATAATGAAATCCTGGGCAAATGACTGCTTACCTCTAGCCGGTCTTTTAACGGGCCGAAGATGGAGGAGGGCACTGGTGCAGGTGTTTACTGCAAGGAATTGGCCATATATAACTTATATAAACATAACGCTCTCTGTATAGTTTTCACGCAGAAATCCTAGCAATCAAGAAAGAGGTTGAGATAGTCAAAGCGCTTACTGCTGATAATGTAGGACCGGTGACTATATATGTCGATAGTCAAGCGGTCAAGAGGGATAACTGATGGTCAGCAGAACCTGGATGCTGGATTTCAGAAACTATCTGGCCAGAGTTCACATGCCGTAGAACTTCTTCGTTGTTGTCTCATAGTAAGAGATAAAAATCACTGTAGGATAGTGGGGATGAGGAAGACCTGGAAACAATTGAACAAATACTTCCCCTAAATAGCCCCAAAAAGATCCTCAGCTTTGTTAAAATCTTGAAATTTCTCAAAAAAACCAACAATGTTACTACCTTTAAACGTTTTTTCCTTTTCCGCTTTCTCCTATTTCTCTTTTTTCAGGTACCCAGAATGAGCACAATGGACAAATGCCTCCGAGTGATACGGCTGCAAATGGCGGACGTACATCCTTTAACCAAACCTAACGTGGTTATCACTATCTGTAAAATCGCGATTTCTAATCAGGTTGAGGATACAAGCATGTACAGAGTACAAGATTCGCCAAGTCCTTGTCAAAGCACCTCTTGTTGCTGGAACAAGACCTTCTCAGTGCGTTCATTTACATTGCTTTTCCACATTGATTTGTAATCAAGGACCTTTCAGAGTTATTTGGATTCTATCAAGACATGTTTAGGGCCTATCAAGACATGTTTAGGGTCCACAGACATCTTTCTTTAATGTTTCGTTGGCGCCCCTGTATTTTTTTGCATTGGTTATAAATGAAGAACTCCATGCTACCGGAGAAATTTTTGGATACGCCGTTTATTTTTTATATAGATCGTACTGATACTTATGCCTATATATACTTATGCCTGATGAACTTATGCCTACACCGGCTATACTACAGAATCTCCTTCCAAATAAAACGCTATTTTTTGATATTAGAAACTCATTGGCTAAATTGAATAGTTTCCTTTGGATAATATTTATCGTTCCCGCACATCCTGATCATTTATAAAAGGATGTACTCAATGTCTAAATGTTGTTATTGGTCAATGAAGTCCAAATGTCTGTTTAGTAATTTGGGACCTTTTTTTTGCAAAATTTTTAATTATGGCTAATTTTTCATTTTAGTATCATTCAAAATTCGGTAACGGTATAAGGTAATTTTGTATTGCCAACAGCAATGACATTATTTAAATAACTGATCATATATTTTGCAGACTATTCCATCAACATTTGCCCTTAATCGATTTGGATGACCATGAAATGTCGCCTCCTCACCAAACTGTATTATCATTGCTGCTGCAATTGGGAACTGCTAATATTTTGTTCTCTTATGCACCACCTCGACACAAAAAGACGTCCGCGTCTAAAATGGTTGCATGAAGCTTCAGCTGACGACTTTCGGATGGAATTTTATTAAATTCCAAACTTGCCAAGCTTATGCACTCACACACCCAAACGTTCAAAAAAAATCTCACCAATCACCAGCTATTTTATATTATTATTCTCCACACAATCTATAAATATTTAAATGAAAACAATCAAATACATAAATCCATCCAAACCAAAAAAAATATAAATAAAATTGCGATACTTTTCTTCCTCTGTAAGCGAAAATCTTGGGTATGGGTGTAATACCAAACAAAGGCCAGGTCACCGGCATTGACACAACCCTTGTAAAGTTCCAGAATTTTTGGATGCAAAAATGTTGTCACTTTTCCCTTCATCATAAGGCAAGCAGCAAGCAAAAAAAAACGCACCACCATCCATTCAATCCTCCCAAAAATATTGCCACCGTTTTCTCCCAAATTCTTCTTCTTTTTTTATTCTTCATTGCCATCGTCCCCCCCTTTATTTTTCAAACAAAACGTTTTCGCCTGTTCTCTTTTTGTTCATTCACTCACATTCCCTTTACATTGATTTTCGTATGCACGCTACTCGTTACTTTTGTTGTTTTATTTGATTACTCGCTACACTGTTTTCGTTTTCATGATACTTTGGCAATTTCCAATAAAAGCGCCAAGCCAGTCCATGAAGAAGAAAAAACAACATTTTGTGTATGAGAATGGAGTGTGGATAGGAAAACACAAAAGTATAAAACACAACGACGACAAATCGTAGGGGGAGAGTGAGAGAGAGAGAGAAGTGTCGTTGGTGCAGTAGCAGCACCACGTACAATAACCTTGTACCTATAACACACAAAATAGCAAACACTCAACTCAATGTAATAGGAAAAAACATCAAAACTGAATGCACAAAATTTCCATGTTTCCGCAAATTGCACTCCAAACGTTGACACTTCTGTGTGAGAATATTCTATTCATTAGTTTGCCTTGAAATTTTCACAAAATTGCATCATTATTTTCTACTACACAAAACCACCTTCTTTTATTCGTTTTTCACAAAACCACCAACAATAACATTTAATTTTTTTTTCTTCTTTCCCATTTCCCAATTAGGGTATGCGAGCCAAGATTCACTTGTATCAGGTGAAAATGTTCCTCCAACAATTCTTGTATATCTCCGTACAAACACACACGCATACACTACACAATGCTATGTTAGGCAGTAGAATGACACCAACTTAGTTTGGGGAATACTTTTTTAGGGTTTTTGGATTTTTGCACACTTAAACTTTTTCAATTTCATGACATTTAGCTTTGCCTCTGTGTATTCTCCATTTTTGTCCATTGTTTTATTGAATAATTACCTTTTAAACACAAAAAAATAATAAATTTCTACGCGATCGATTTGTAAATCGCGATTCCGATTGCATAGTCGAGCAAATTATAACGAATGAAGAGAAAAATCCATTTATTTTGCCAATAAGAAAAAATTCACAACAACGAGTGAGAGCGTCGTGATGCCAGACTGTTGTGTTTTGGCAACAGTGGTGCCAAGTTGCTGTCACTTCATGTGGTTGTGGCAGCATTTATAGCAGGGTTGTATTAAAATCCTTTTAAAATATGACTTTTAAGGCATGACTTCTTCGAATTAGTAATGCTGCATTTACATCGAATGTGTTTTAGATGGAAATGTCAAACAAGGTCAATTTATCATGAAACACGTTTGATGTATAATCGTATTCTCAAAAAAAATTACTAAAAATGCTATGGACTGCTATTACTATAATAGTCATTAGTTTGCGCGTTTGTAAAGGGTGTAACAATTAGAACGCCATTTTGAAATTCTAATTAAACTTTAGATTTGTTCTTTGGGGCTTTTTTGAAATCGTTACGCGAATAAACCGATGATGACTCAAGCCTTAAATGTGGAAATTGGACGCTGCATTAATGAAATACCGCAGCATGTATCCAAAGCGGTTAATGAAAATCTCATTAAAAGGTCACGCGTGTGCTAGCTAGCCATCAGCACGATATCTTGTTTCATAGTATTGATTTAGATTAGGCGAGTTTACTTGCGGCGATTCTTATCGTTCTCTTTTGAACTTGCTTCATGCGTCTATACAAGGCAATTCGGTTTCAAAAACATTTTTTATTGCTTGCAAATAGTTTTTTCACATTTAAATAAATATAAAATGTCAAAAATACGAAATACACAAAACGAATTGCCAGAAAATTGTCGGTACGAGCAATTTTTTTACATTTCTATTCCCCTTGCCCCTCTCTCCAACAAACAAAGACTTGCCGCAAGTAAACTCGTCTAATCTAAATTGGGAGAACATAACCTCATTCTGTCTACTTTGCGATATAACAGTTTCGCGATTTTTTCTAGTTTACCCTTTAGTTATCTGTTGAAAAATGTCAAATAAACACAACATTCTGTTGCGTAAATTTGTTTTATTTTTGGCAGAAGAAGCTAGCCATCAGCACGATATCTTGTTCCACACATAACCTCATTCTGTCTACTTTGCGATATAACAGTTTCGAGATTTTTTCTAGTTTACCCTTTAGTTGAAAAATACCCTCTGTATAAAAATGTCAAATAAACACAACATTCTGTTGCGTAAATTTGTTTTATTTTTGGCAGAAGAAGCCACTACCTACAGAGTTATGTTTTTATACTATGGTAAAATGCTCGATCGTTTCCCTCTCTTCTTTATTTTCCCAAAGGCGGTTATGGTCCCAACTATTAGTTTCATCTCTATCTTACCTAGGGATATCAGTGATTTAGGTCTGCTTCTAGAAATAACCAGTCAGATGGATTTTGAGGTCCTGCATCTAGGTTTCAGCTTCTTCGAAATAAATCTTACGGATTTCGCCAATGTAGTACCTAAAACGTAGTTTAACAGTACATATATAGGCATCTGTCATAAGTCACTGTCTTCTACCATCTTAGAATCGTTTACTCACCCAGGACTCCCTGCACATATTACCAAAACAGAGGATTTACATTTAGGTTCGATTCTAATCAAAAATGACATTACTTCAATTCCGTTTATCAAAATTTTAAAAAAAAAAGGTCAATAATTTTCAACTTCCTGATCGTTCTTCTAAAAGAAAAAAAATTAGTTAATATTGTTAGTGGTCCCAGTTCATCAAATCTAGGCTTAGATAACTTATTTAGTCTGTATTCGCCTATAGTGGTCAATCGCCCCTAATATGGATATTGTATTTCCTGAAAATAATCAATTGCCTGATCCAGTTTCTAATTTAATTTAGCTACTGAGCTTAATTCTGAATCAACTTCAGCATCTACTTCTACAACCACAAATAAATTATCCTTACCTCCTGCTATTGTCGTTAATGACCAACCTTCAAATTCTGTAATTCCCCTTAATGTAGTGCTGGGCAAGCATGGGCGGTTTCTCATTTACTCTCCCAATATTTTCTGTTTTTCAGGCCTAATACTAATATTGTTTTGAAATTAGTACTAGAATATATTAAATAGTTATAAAATGTCCAAATGTGAAACTTCGCGTATAGCTTTTACTATTGCGAATAGAATACTATGCATATTTTGGTGATAAAAAGTACTAAATAATAAAACACTATGGAACTGGTAGAAATAGAAATCTGAACATTAGTATGTAGCTACCTCTATAATGCATAATTCTTTCGAAATTAGTACTAAATACTGTAGTATAATGGAACCGGAAGAAATAGAGCGGTACATGTATTTAAATATTACAAATACCATGTTATATTTATATATATAAAAGAGCTTAGTGTTAAGTGAGTGAGTGACTGACAGATCATCGTCCAGACGAAACGGCTAAAGCTAGAAGCTTGAAATTTTGAGTGTTGGTTGTTGTTGGTTTGTAGGCTTAAGAAAAGGCAGGGTTTTTGGAGATTCGTACTATAGAAGGGTACGAAAAGTACTAGAAGGGTACGAAAAATACTAAAATGTACCAAATATGGTACCCTTTGTATTAGACGAACGGGAAGAGCTAGAATTCTGAAATTTGGAATGTGGGTCACTGATGGAAAGTTAGAAAGATGTACAAAAGGGTTTTTGGAAATTCGACCTATAAGTGTACTAAAAGTACTAAATTTAGTTCTAATTCTACATGTATTGAACATATATAGCTAAAATCTTGCAATTTTATATAGAATACAGGTTGGGAAGTGGAGTTGATGTATATAAATGATTTAATATTTTCGTACTTATGTTTTTAAAAAGTACTAAATGGTACTAAATTTGGTACTATTTGCATTTAGTTGAGTGTATAAAGATGGAATCCTGAAAATCGGAATTAGGACTACTGTTGGAATACAGGATTGAGGTAGCTTTAAAAAATCGTACCTTTGTGTACGAAAAGTACTTAATGGTACTAAATTTGGTGCAAGTTGGATTTTGGTTCACATATAGAGCTGGAGTCTTGAAATTGTGAATTAAAATGACAGTTGCAGTGTAGAATTGAGGTAGTTTTGAAATTCGCACTTATTGGTACGAAAAGTACTAAATCATACTTAATATAGTACAATTTGGATTTTGCTTAAACGGGTGAGCTTAAAACCTGAAATTTAGAATTCTCATTACTGTTGAAGATTGAGCTATAGAGACATCTGTGAAAATTCGTATTTGTGTGTACGAAAAGTACTAAACGGCACTAGATATGGTACAATTTGGATTTGGGTGAACGGAGAGAGCTGGAAACCTGGCTTTTAGAATATAGAATTAAGGTACGGAAACATAGTACGTATGTGTACTTAATGGTACTATATTTGGTACAACTTGATAAGGTGGATAGAGTTGGACTCCAGAATTTTGGAATTAAAATTACTTTTGAAGTGTAGGATTGACGTAGTTTAATTATAGAAACAAAAAGTACTAAATGGTACCAATGGATAGGGTTGAGATCCTGAAATTTTGATTAAATTAATATTACTGTTGGAGTGCAGGATTGAAATATTTCGGTAGTTTTGAAAATTTTCCATTTCGTGTACTAAATGGTACTAAATTTGGTACAGTTTAGATCAGAATGAATGGATAGAGATGGAAAATTTAAATTTAGAATGAAAATCACAGAATTAAAGTAGTATTGGAATTTCGTACTCTTGGATACGAGAAGCACTAAATGGTACTAAATAGGGTACAATTCGTTTTGTGTGAGCGGGAACCCTAAAATTTGGAATCAAAATTAAGGGTGGAGTGTAGGATTGAGGTAGTTTTGAAAATGAATGATTATGTGTACTAAATGGTACTAAGTTTATTTAGATTGAGATAAAGAACTAATATTTGAAAATAAAATTACTGTTAGAGTACAGGATACGAAAAGTACTAAATGGTACTAAATATGCTACAATTTGGATTTATGTGAACGGATAGGGCTGGGATCCTGAAATTTATGATTAAAATTACTGTTGGAGTGTGGTGAACGGATAGAGCTGGAATTCTTAAATGTGGACTAAAGGTTATTATTGGAGAACATGACTGGGGTAGTTTTGGAAATTCGTACTTATGGGTACGAAAAGCACACAATTTTGTACAAATTGCACATTGGTGAAGTTGCAACTTAGGTTACTGTGGGAGTGTAGATTTGATAAAGTTTGGAATATGGGTACGAAAAGTACAGAATGGTACCAAATCTGGTACAATTTGGTTTTTGATGAACAGACAGAGCTGGAATTCTTAAATTTTTGACTTAAAATTACTATTTGAAATAAGGATTGAGGTATATTTGGAAATTCGTACTTATGATTACTGATGGAGAGTAAGATTGATGTAGTTTTAGAAATTCTTACTTATAAGTATGATGGTACTATATTTGGAACCATTTGGATTTGGTTGGATCCTGCGATTTGGAATTTAGATTAATGTTGAAGTGCAGTATTTAGCTATAGAGATAACTATGGAAACTCGAATTGATTTGTACGAATAGTAAATAGAATAGCAAATGCACTAAATTTCGATTTCGGCAACGGAATCACATTATACGGCATAGAATCACATTCTATGTCGATTTATGCATGTCCGTCTGTCTGTCCATGTTAAATTGTTAACAAATACAGGTCGCATTTATGATCCGAATTGGATGAAATTTGGCATACGTCACATATTTGGCCCAAGGACGAACCCTATTGAAATTGAGAAAAATCTGTTCAAATTTAGATATAGTTCCCATATATATTTAGTCCTTCGATTTACACGAAATTAGGCACAGCTGGCTGAATTACGTCTAGAACGATGTGTGTTAAACATCGTGAAAATTGGTTCCGATTTAGATATAGCTCCCATATATAACTTCGTCCGATTTAATGTAAATGGTGTACCAAAGTCCCTATATATCTTTCGACATGCACGAAATTTTGCATGGGGTACTTTACTACTTTCCTTACTGGTTTGTATCTGTTTAGTGGAAGTAAGAGAGATTTTGGAACATTGTACTTATGTGTATGAAGAGTACTAAATCGCAAACTATAGTACAACAAATTTACAGTATTTACGATACCATATGAAATATTTTTTGTATTCCCTTTCCGCATACGAAGTAGCGGGCACTTTGCTAGTATTAATATATTTCTGAAATTAGTACTAAAATGGTTCAAAATATTAACTTATAATGGAATAGTTAGAGATTGAAATCTGACATTTAGTACGTAGCTTAACTATTACAAATAGAGCGATATGCATAAATATTTTTGGGAAATGGTAATAAATATTGTACCACAGTGAATGAAAAAAAAATATAAATGTAAATTTAGAGTACAAAAATTTCCAGCTCTTAGTACAAATGTAGTTTTGTATATTATAAACAAATGGAATACATGTACTAAATATTGTGTACGGTAGAATGGATAAAGATAGGATCCTGTTATTAAATACTTATCTGGATAAAAATTATACATACATATTTTGCAGATATAAGTTCTAAAATGTACAAAAAAGTACAAAACATTGTATACGGCGGTACGGGTGGATATGGAATTTGGGTACAAGGTTTTTTTCTTTGAAAAGCAAAGCTTTTCGCAATTTTGTTTGACAAAACTACTAAATATTGTATACGATAGAACAAGTAGAGGTAGTGTCCTGACATTTTGTATGTATATTTAGTTATAACAAATTAAAAAAGGTATTTTTTTTAATTTGTAGTAAAGAGTACTAAATAGATAAGGTTAGAGACGGATATCCGAATTTTAGTATTTAGCTTACACTATTGCAAATATTTATTTATTTTTATTTATTTTTTTGAAATATTTTCGTTTCTTTTTTACGGAAAATTACTAACGGTTGTATAAAAATATAATTTCCAATCCCACATGGATCTATACTACAGCAAATGATTATGTGAACTTTGGTTAAAACTTCCAATGTAGTGAAAAACGGACGAGACTTCATATTCAAATAAGTGAAACATGCCGCTGAACCCCACAAAAATGTCTAAAATATTAGTACGGATATTTGTTTCCAATGATGTTTCCAACTACACTGAAAATATATTATACAGCAGCGACTTTCGATGTCATCAATAATGGACTGGATCTTTATATCGAGGATATACTAAAAATACCGAAAATTTTGTCCATTGAGGATTTTGTACTAAATTTCTGCAATTTTAATGGAAATCTTCCCTATAAAGACAGGTCTCTGCATAATAAATGATGCACTGTGCAAGATTGTAATTCGTACTATAAGGGTACTACAATATGTACTAAAACGTGCTACATATTTCACCATTAGTATTAAATTACCGAAAGGAAGGAAAAAGGTAAAAGAAAAATCGATTAAATATATAATTTTTGTTCAACTAAAATGCGACATGCCGACTATTTGAACATAACATGCCGACAATTGGAAAAAAGTGCCGACTATTGGCACAAAGGCACTATTTTACATAATTATTAATTTAATCCATCGGGGAGTAAACAAAATTTCGAAACAGATGAACCTAAATACTATATCGTGGAAAAGATGCACTTGCAATGGTGAAACCTTTAAAAAGCGAAAATTCTTAAAGTGCCGACTATTGGTGCACTTACCCTATAACACCTATATAAAATATTTCAAATTTATACATAATCCAAAATTATATTGTGTAGCTAAATTAATGTTTATTTTTTAACTATAAAAAAGAATCGCTAACAACGTAGCGGGCCTATGCTAGTACATATATAAAAATCTTTATGTACACTTACAGAACCCAATCTCTAATAAAGAAAACATCAGTACTAGGTTCACATTTAGTTAAACAACATTCACATTAATTTAAACATATGTGTGTTTAAGCGGCACGAAACCACTGTTCTTTACAAAATCACCAACTTCCCTCTGTGCCGGCGGCTGATGTACTTGAAATGTTACCACAAATCTGTTCAACTAATTGAAGTCAAACAATAGCAACATCATGTGGTTTTTTCTCCTTAAAATCGTAAATATTGTATTGGAAAATCAAAAAGTAATAAAAGGCGCCATACAGACGAAGGAGGAATCAACTCAACGGGTGTATTTTTTTTTAAAGAATGACGTTTATTTGGGAACATGACAATTGTCGTAGAAATCCTTTAACGCCTATCACAAAAAAGTAAACAAACAAAAAAAAACAATGCACACACACAATACACATACAAGCAACAAGAAGAGATGAAGAGATATAATAGGTGTGTCTGGTTACTTTTCCAGTAACATTTATTCAGTAAGTTCTAGTTCAGAGAGTCTGCCGCCTTTACTCTCTTTCGCGATAATACTGAGAAAAGTAAACAGACAACATTTAGTAAGATTTAGCAAATAAACAGTTGATTCAAGAAAACATTTGATTTGCGCCAAAATAACCAACAAACAAAGGACGAACACAATTATTTGTATTGCATTTAATATTTAAAATAAAATAAAATAAATAATAAAAGAAAATTTGATTTGGAATGTTCCCCGGGAACATTCAAGCTTCCTGCATCAATACATTGCCCTCTATATGGAACTTGCCTAAAAATATATAAGGAATTAGTTTCTAATTTAATGAAACTTTGCATTACTTACGACTTTTCTTCCATTTTCTGTAATTAACTTCAAATTGAACTTTGCAAATTAAAAAAATGTTTTGAATAATGTTTGTGTTTGGTCATAAAACAGCTGATCTAAAATGGCTGAGTTTGCAAAATCTTACTGCATAAAATTCTTTCAGTAAACTCTAGCAACTTTGTTGTTGTTCAACTGTCAATCATGCTCTCTCACTTGACCCTCTTTTACTGGATTTTTGGGTAAACAGACAACATTAAGTAACATTTGGAAACAATTGTTACCAAATATCGAGTAAACAGACAGAGCTAATGGCAAAAGATTACACAGTGCTACAAAATATAAAAGATTCGAAATGTTGAAAGTGTTCCGATTATTATTGGACATGTTTTGTTGTTATCATCGTTTATGCTTGATATGATATTATTTTTAGTAGTGTTGTGAAAACTAAATTAGATGACAAAAAGAAACATATCAAATAATGGTATGTGTAACAACACTCGACATTGTTTATTTTACAACAATTTCACTATACCCTTCACCACACTGTGGCACAGGGTATTATGTCTTTGTGCATATGTTTGTAACAAGCAAAAGGAATCGAGATAGACACATGGTTCCTTTTGAGAACATGCATAGAATCGCTTTCTGAGTCGATTTACGCACGTCCGTCCGTCCGTCCATGTATTTTTGTGAACAAAGTACTGGTCGCATTTATGATCCGATTTGGATGAAATATATATATATATATTTTCGTCCGATTTAAGGTAATTGATGCACCAAAGCCCCTATATATCATTCGATTTGCTTGAAATTTGGTATAGAGTACTGATTAAGGTGCAGAATGATGTGTGCCAAGTTTCGTGGAAATCGGTTTAGATTTAGATATAGCTCCCATATAGTTTCCACCGATTTTATGTAAATGGTGCACCAAAGTACCTATATATCATTTGATTTGCACGAAATTTGGCATAGCGTAATGAATTAGGTCTAGATTGATGTGTGCAATGCTTCGTGAAAATCGGCTCAGATTTAGATATAGCTCCCATATATATTTATCCGATTTTAGGTAATTGGTGCACCAAAGTCCCTATATATGTTTCGATTTGCACGAAATTTGGCATAGCGTACTCAATTCAATCAAGAATGATGTTTGTTGAGTTTCGTGAAAATTGGTTCAGATTTAGATATAGCTCCCTTATATAGTTTCGTCCGATTTTATGGAAATGGCTCACCAAAGTCCCTATATATCTTCCGATTTGCTGGAAATTTGGCATTGCGTACTGAATTGAGTCTAGAATGTGTTTAGTTTCGTGAAAATCGGTTCAGATTTATATATAGCTCCCATATATATATTCGTCCGATTTTATGTAATTGGTGCACCAAAATACCTATATATCTTTCGATTTCGATATTTTGGTACAGGTTACGGGATTTAGTCTGGAATGATGTGTGCTTAGCTTCGTGAAAATATCCATAGCTAGGACGATTGAGACAACGTACTGAAATAATATAAATTAGTCTCTGGCAAGTTTCCCTGAAATCTGTTCAGATATAGGTATATATCAAAAACGCGACGTCTGTTAGGATACATATGTAGAATATACCCAAAGTGGTGAAAGGTATCATATAGTCGGCCCAGTCCGACTTTACCACATTCCTTACTGGTTTGTTGGTGTTGTTGTTTTTACAATAACAAAAGAAAATTAAACAACATCGAATGAGTCAAAAATGCGTTAAGTACGACCGGCAAAATTTCCGAACCGAAAATCTTAAGATCTTTATGCAAGACACATAGCAAAGAAGTAGACCTATGTCGACTATGTTTTCGAAGGATATTTTGCAACCCATAGGCCACAAGAAATTTTCGAAAAATTAAAATGAACCCAAAATATCAAATTACAGCCAATTCGGTTTCAAAACGTGTTCAGAAACTCTGAAAATAACAAAATTTCATTTACAACTACTAACAACGAAAGCTTTGGTAGGGAATTTTGTCACGCAATCCGAAATAGAAATTTCATCGAAGACACAGTTTATAAAAGACTAAATTCAAGGTAGATATATAAGGTAGCCGCATCGGCGAATTGGTAACATGATATTTCAACAAAGCGAATATACATTAATTCGCAGACACATAACATTTGAAGCGAATTATTTCCACCAATCAGAACACAGAATTTTTGCAATAAATAATTTTTTGGGATGCATAGAAGTGTACCAAACATCACTAGAGTAACTTCGGGCTAAATATATTCCAGGTCAAACATTATATATATTTGTCTATAAAAAGGTTATTGCATTATAATTCAAAAAACTCTAAACTGCGAATACAAATAACTTGGCGGGTATGTGTGAGTAATGAGGATCAGTAAGTTAAATGTAGGTTGTGAATTGGTTGTGATAAATTTCAATTTATTGCACTCTTGAATAACAATGAATGCAAAAATATATGGGTTAATGTTTTGGAATATCCCCATATAAGGGTACCGCCCCATTTGCGGTATTTTGAAGGTCCTTGCTTCATTATCCAACCGAAGCACCTTGAATTTCGCATATCGAGTTTTGAGAGGATAGAATACCTTCTCGCATATTAAATGCGCCCATTTTTCGAACTCGTCCTCATGAAAATGTCGCACTTTTTTATAGTGGTCCACATTACCCGACATTGAATATTTTTATTTAAAAATAATTATCGGCTTTAAAAATTAATAAAAATTAAAAATCAACGATTGTAATTACAGCTAAAATGTATATTTTTGTTAAAGAAAACAAGAAAACCACATAACTTCTTTATATTCGAGGGAAACAAAGTGTTCGTCTATTTTGCAAAAACGTTCGACAATTGTGCTAAAAAATGTTCAAAACACACTTTTATAATGAGAGCTACATTTTCTACTACTACATTTTCAACATTGCAATTATATATTAAAAACCAAGTTTGATGTTTGTTTTCACTAATTAGGAAAACATTTATCAAGGCAGCATTGACATATTTCAAGCATTACCCGAAGTTACTCTATGGTTCCGAAAGTTTTTTAAAGCATATCATACAAAATATCAAATATCATGTCTGTTAGAAGTTTTCGTAGCCAGATGGCTCCCTTATTCTGGAAGTGAACAAATGAGAAAGCTACGCAAGATTGCTTTCAACAACACCAGGAGACTGATCCGCCATTCAATTGAAAAACGAATCCTGCGTTAGACTTTGCGATCATCTTTGCCTTCTTCTCAATTTGCATCGGTATAGTCTATGAGACAATTATTTTGGAAATGTTCACAACATAACTTCAGATAGTGTTACGAAGTGCCTTTTAGATAGCTTAATATGTGTTTTAATGCATTCCAATGTTCTTTTGTTGGATATTCAATCTTCCTATATTGAATTGATATACTCGCTGCAATGTACAACAAAAACCCAACTAATTTTTGGTTAACCATTATTGTTATCTAATTTTTCTGAAACCCATTTTCCGCAACCTGGATCAACTGGGATTATTGAGATCTTCGCTTCTTGAAGACCATATTCCTTTAGAAGTTTGTCGATATAGGATTTCTGGCGATAGCAAAAACGACCGTTGTCTTTCTTAATTTCAAGACCCAAATAGTGATGCACTTCTTCCAGATTCTTTATTTCAAAATATCCATTAGAATTCGTTCGACTTCTTGTATTCCTCGTTTTGAATTGGGCTGCGTTTAAAATATCATCGACGTAAACCAATATGTATATTGGACTATTCGTATCTATCGACGACGGACTTGGCTTAATTGTCATAAAATTGTATTCTAAAATGTTATCCTGATGTATATACTTGCCAGGGTTGAATATTTTTATTTTAATAACGGAATAATAAACCTAATATACCCCCATATGATAGATGGTTTAAAAATAAAATTAAATATTATTATGTTGGGCGCCAAATATTACGGATGAGCCGAATTTAACATCCCAGAAAACAGGACGCTTTATACCCAAAATGTTGCGGTACCATAAAATGAGGGCATTGTTAAAACCTTGTCATTACACCCCAAGAACATCAAAATAAAGTCCTTTCGGTTTGCGAGTAAATCCTTAAAAATTCCTAAAATTTGGAGGTACTGTTATATGGAGCTACTCCTAATTTTAAACCTAAAATAACTCAGGCTTTGGTGGGCTTATGTACGTATATCGCCATTAACGATAAATATTTACCAATTGCAACAAAAAGATCTCAAAGCCCCCTCTTAATATATCCAAGAATTTTCTCATTCATAGCTTTAAAGCTGCAAAACACTAAAATTGTTCTAATGTGAAAAAATAATCAAGTGTTACCAAGTGTGAAAATTTACTATCTTTGGAATAGATTTGGCATTTAAATGAAAACGACCACCCACCTTAATATCCATGCATACTGTCTTAT
The DNA here is from genome assembly GCF_032173495.1 of Musca vetustissima. Classification (NCBI taxonomy): domain Eukaryota; kingdom Metazoa; phylum Arthropoda; class Insecta; order Diptera; family Muscidae; genus Musca; species Musca vetustissima. The sequence goes on along the minus strand of NW_026877906.1, from coordinate 84,692 downwards.
GCGGAAAATTCAAACAAAAATGCGAAACCATAATAAAAACAAAAACCAAGAAGAGAAGATACATATAACGTTCAAACAAGTGAAAACAAATACAACAACAAGAACACCAAATGATCAGACCAAACAATGACCACTCTTTTTCTGCTGTGTGTGTGTGTGTGTGTGTGCGAATGAGTGTGTGTTTTCTTCTGAGAAAGAGTTTGTTTTCGTATCTCAGAGATACAAAACAGGCATGCACATATTTCGTGTTGTTTCGAAGAGACGACAAGTTCGGTAGTTGTTGGGTTTTGTGTGAGGCCAAGAGTTCCAGATACATTACAACTGGATAAACCGATCGATCGACAGATACATAGATGAATTGCCTGAGCGGTTGGGTTGAATGGTTGCTTGGCTGGTTGGTTGCTTGGTTGTGGTTCGTTATAGAGTTGAGAATTGAAATTTTGTGGTTACTCTCATCAGTTTATTGCTGGACCTTTGTGAGTGATGCACGTTTACCATACACTAAGCGGATAAAATACAAAAACGTTCGGTTCTTTAATTATCGATAAACGCTTAAAATAATTGTAATTTAAAACGCAGAATATTTAAAAGAAATAAATGAAATTAAGTGCTGTGAAAAAAAATTAAAGTAAAAAAATCTATATACTTAAAAATTTATGGTATATGTACACCATTGTGAACTAAAACCAGTTTGTTCTCGAAGTTATTGAAAACAAGAGCGAAAGAAGAAAAATTCACTTGGAAAAAAACTAAAAAGCAAACAAACAAAGCTCTTCTTGTATCAATATTTTGCATGCCTTGAGATCGGAAGGGAGAGGCTGTTGCTATTGTTTTCGTTTCTTTGATTAAATACTGATTGACAAAAGAGTGTGTAAAATTTGAAAAAAAGAGCTAGAGAAAGAGAATAAAGAATAACTAAGTTGGTATTTCCACCATCATCCCGCAACGAAAGAAATCCGAACGCATTTCTTTTAATTAAACAAATAAATTAAAATCATTAAACTTAATTAAACACGCGCACTTACACGTTGTATCGAGTCGTATCGGCCAGCATCCCACATTTCGCAGAGAGCCGAATGAATATTCGAGACAAACAATTACAAATTGTTTACATAAAGAATATTTAATTAAATACAAAAATACAACAAATTGGCAAGCCACGCGTAAAGCTACCCACCCGTATAGTGAGTTTGGGTAATTTTCACTCAAGTCTATTGATCGTTTTTAAGGTAGCAAACGGCCTTGACGTTTCTTAGAACCCATCACAATTTGATTTTGGGGCTTGCCGCCTGCATCAAAAAACTAAAAAATCCATACGCCGACCGCAGAATATCTCTCTCCTGCCTGCTTGCAGTGGTATTTTGCTTAGCGTGAAACGTGTGAAGAATTTATGAAGAGTTCGTAATTGAAAGCCCATAAATATTGTGCGATTTCTAAACAAATACAGGCAGTCAGGCAGGCGGACAGACACACAACATAACAAAACACACACACTCAAAATAGCTACGTGCAAAATTTAGAAAGAAAATAAAAAAAGAAAGAAACAGCAACAACAACAACGAAACACATTCAAATGTAAACATTGAATCCCACAGAACCGGATAATCCAGCCAACCAGCCAGCAAACAGATACAACAAACAACCAGCAACAGCTACTTAAGTATTGGCGCCTTACCCCGCTCTCGTTCTCACTCACACTTTGTGGCGCCTCCTCCTCTTACACCCACAAAACACAAAAGCTATAACATTTCGTACAGTACGAACCCTTAAACGATAAATATATTTAAAATTTATATATCATCGATAGCGGAGAACGTCAGAACGTCACACTTCTCAGTAACAGTGTAAATTATTACCAATAAATTCTCAAGTCCCTCAACGAACCGAAAGTTAGAGTGTTCAAGCTTTAATGTCAAGCTCGTAATTATTTGATTTGATAAACACACACTCACACACAATTTGCAACAATGTTGTATCACAATAAACTTGCCATTTTACTGAACAATTTCTGGCCATTACATCGAAAATCGGCCATAACATCATACGCCACCAAACCCCTATGCCTTTCAACACTTCTTGCGGCATTTGTTGCGGCTGTCCTGCTCGATTGTATTAGTGTTAATCCTTCGCAGACATTTCCCAGTATTATTGTGAGTGCCACACAATCTGGCATCTATGTTGACAATGGTCGCGATCAAACCATAATCCATCACGTGCTCGACGAAGAGGAAAGAATGGCAGCAGCATATGATATTCTAGAGTTTTTGGGATTGCCCGATCGTCCAAGACGAAAACGTGGTCATCTATCATTGAGGTGAGTAGTAGTAGTACTAATATTAGGTGTGTTCGTTAATATTTGCTGTTACAAAATTCTCAGAAACTTAAATATGTTTTTAAATAAATATTAAGGGGCTCCGAGAGATTCTTTCCGACTTAACTGCTGACCTTGAGTCACTTAAAATTATCCTGCATAGCCGTATTAATTTTGCAGGAATGCCCAACGCAGACATGGCTTTATAGTCGACGAATAGGTGAAATGTGTCGATGTGTTCTTCGTGAGTCTTTTCCCGGATTTGGAGCAGATTGAAAATCTGATCAATGGGGGATTTGCCAGGCCTGAAGCCGCATTGGTATGGTTCAATAATGTCATTAACTATTGGCTTCAGTCGTTCACACAGTGCACTAGCGATGGGAATGAGAAGTATTCCTCTATAGTTGGCACATATAGTCTTGTCTCCTTTTTTGTGCACGGGACACAGGATGCTGAGGTTCCAATCATTGGGCTTGCATTCCTCTAGCCAAATTGTACTAATCAGCTGGTGCATGTTCCTTACCATCATCTGGCCACCGGTCTTGAATAGTTCGGCTGGCAATCCATCGGTGCCTGCTGCTTTATTATTCTTCAGTCCATTAATTGTTATTCTGACCTCATATTGGTAATATATACCATCATCTATTATTGGTTCTGGGGAATCTCTTTCACCGCCTCTATTTGATACCAGATAGAATTCAGATTTTATCTGTATATGTAACCCTGTGTATCTGCAGGTGGACGTGCCTGTATAAAAGCCTTCCGATTTTTGCATTAAAATCTCCTAGCAGAATTTTAATGTCATGACCAGGGAATCAGCCATATGTTGTTTCTATTTTTTTTATAGTTCTCATGGGTGAACTCGTGGCACATATCAGCTCACTATTTGTACGGGTAATGAAAGAAGCTACCCCAGGTGACACCTCCCCGGGGTGTAGGTGACACCCTAGGGACCAAGATAAGCCTAGGATTTGCCATAATAAAGCCAATCAGAGCCGTTGCTTGGTATCTATTATCCCCTGCTTCACCCACCACCAATTTCGCTCATAGAATGGTTTAAAGTTAGACGGTTAAGTTTTAAACCATGGACAATGAAATTGAGAAGCTTGACCCAATAATGGGGTCGTCGAATAAGGGCAGATGAATTCATCCGAGTTGCCAATTTTGTCTTAATCGTATGAAAACGGAAACAAAAAATGTACAATATGGAAGATTTTCAAACTAAATTGCCGATAATATTCGTATATTCCTTTCAAAGGATATTAATTTAATCTCCAGCAAAAGTTTGTAGGGAGGTACTGGAAGGAGTGTTTTGACATTCTCCATCTTAGAACATGATTTATGTTTGGAAGAAATATTACGGTGGGCAAAGTTTGGAATATTAAAAAGGTCAAAAAGAACTACCTAGTTGAACACCAGATAAAATAGTAATATCGATCTATAACTTATCATATACCACCTTTTTCCAATTTCTGTGAAGTACCTTCCAAGTAATTTTAACAATAGTACTACTAAAATTAGACTATCCTTGATTGCTCCATTAATCGAATTTAACTACATTTTAACCACTAAATTCGAATTAGTGTTTAATGGTTAGGTTGGATGTAGGTCCATTAGTTCTTCGGATATTATGCCTTGGCGGAAATTCTATCGACTCTCTCTCTCTCTCTCTTACTCGCTTATTTTTTCTGATCTAATTACGATTTTATTTTTGATTCCGATTCCTGGTCTTCGAGAAATCCAAAAATGTAATCATCTCAAGCCACAAGGGCAGCTAAATATGCTATCTATCGAAGGGTAACATTATACCATCCCTCCAATTGCAAAAATTACAACACTCTCCATTCGTATTAAATAACAACGAATAAAAGTCATTCGTTTGCAAATAAAACACACATATCTACATCATATTTCTTGTTTACCTTTAAAGCTATTTTTTATTTTTGATTCGTAGACAAAACGGAGCCACAATACAAGTGATTATTTTTCTATAACCAGAAATGAAATGTTAATTAGTCGATAATAGAAGAACACAAAATAAAAGACGAGCTTACGAACGATCAAATATTTGCAAACTTGTCGTATTGAACAAAAATTTGCATTTCTTATAAATAACTGAGTTTGAATACGGGCTTTGTATGTCACCTGGAAATTCAATCGTTTTATGAAGAAATATAATCAAAATATTATAATTCAATAACACTAGTCGACAACATTTGCTATTTATACAGTGGAGGATAAAATAGTAAACTCTATTTTATTAGAACTTATTCAAATGCTTTAAGATTTTTCTAACTATTTTTTGTTATTAAAATCTGTCGTCAAATTATTTAAAATCTTACGGTAGTTAAAATATGTCCACTGTTCCATTCTGATCCTCTTTAATTTGTTTTTTAAGGAATAATAAATACCTTAAGGAAATAAATAATCGGGTATGTTCTAGCATTCTTTACACTTACATTTTCATAGTGAGAGTCGGGTCTATTCATATTTTTTTATATGAAAGAAAATCTGTTTGAAATAAAAAACGTACATGATGATAGATTGATATGTTATTATTGCGTATAATTTGTTTAAAATCACAAAAAGGACGTGAAACACCATTAAAAACAAATTTTAAATAGATACTAAGGTTTGTCTTGAATTTTCTTCAACTGAATTTCTAGCTTGACACAAACAGCTGATTTGAAGTAAGGCCGAAGAAGATAGGGTTACCAAATGTTCCCCTTAAATCAATCAACAAATAAATGATATTACAGATGTTTCATACATATATTTTATGTTGCGAATAATAAAATATTAAAAAATAATAATAAAATTGTCGTTAGAATTAACGAAATTACTAAAAAATTATAGAAACAATGTTAAAAACGAATACAGTTTATATTGTATGGCAACACTATTTCTGTAAAGTACCATGTCGACGTTTATTTTTGTCGCAGTTCAAAATTTCAATTCACGCGAGAAGCAGAACGGGATGTAGCTTCTGAGGTGAAGTGTATGTGTAAAGTGAAAAGAACATACCGTGAGTTCCAGAACATACCCGAATACCTTCATTTTGTTTAAGCGTACTTATTTTATTTTTCATCGACTATCTCATTACCTTCTATGTTACTGTGTTCTGGAACGCAACATAATTTAACTGTTTCACTGACTGTCGTGTATCATGTGGAGCAGCGATAGTCAACCTGGTCCCTACCGCCCACTAGTGGGCGATACGGATATGAAAATGGCGGATATGAAAAGTTGTGGCAACATAAAAAAATACATCTTTTACATCCAAATATGTGGAAAGAGGTATTCACATTATTAATACCTTTTCCTACCTCATATTTAGTCGAATCAGGATTTAGTGCTGTTAACCACATCATGAACAAAGAAAGAAACCGCCTTCATCTTTCTGAATGAGGAGACTTTCGCTTGTTTTTGACGAAAACATAACCAGATATTAATTTTGCAGCATCAGCCTCAGGGATTCCATTATATACTTAATAGTTCACTATACTTAATTAAAATTATTTAATAAAATGTAAAAAGCTAATAAATAAAAGCAGTTTATCAATAAACAACACTTTGGATTAGGTGGGCGGTAAGAATATTTTTATATCACTCCAGGTGAAAAAGTGGGTGGTAATTAAAAAAGGTTGACTACCCCTGATGTAGAGCATCCTTGCAGTCACGAACCGCTTTTGAGTTGATAGTACACGACTTAAGTGACTTAAGCGCCGACTGAGTATCGACATATATAGTCACCGGTACTATGTTATCGACAATAAGTGTTTTGACTATCTCAGCCGATTTCGTGATTGTTAGGATTTCTGTCTGAAAAACGCTACAAAGGTCTTTAAGTTTATATGAGTTGTAGATGGCTTGTTCCTTGCAGTAAACACCTGCACCAGTACCTTCCTCCATATTTTACCCGTCTGTAAAAATCGATAGACCGGCCAGAGGTAACTTGCAACTTGCCCAGGATTCCCTACCAGGAAACTCTACTCTATTGTCGTTGAAATCTCTCTAGAAGGACACAAACTGACGTTGTGTTTAGAATAGTAGCATGGCCAAAATTCAGCGACTTCCAGGCATAAGTTTCCTGGAGCCTCGGGGCACATCTTGCAGCCTGGAATTTAACCAGAATGTCCAGTGGAAAAAGATTCAGGGTTGTATTCAGGGCTGTCTGAATACAACCCTGTACAGTAGTCATTTTGGCAAGCAGGGTATACTTATTGACATAATTTATTTTTGACAACATTCATTTTCAAAATTTAAATGAAAATATCTTCCTTCGAAGTGTACGAGCACAGCATGTGTTCAGTGCCAAAACAATATATATATATATTTTGAAGTTCCTGCCTCTAAAACCTACAAATATTGTTGTAACATCTATACTTAAATCTTAAGAATAATGTGCAGCTTTAGAAAATATAATTTAGAAAAAAAATTATGGAATTTGATAGAAAAATTGGAAAATTCGATCTTTCGAGCTAAGTGTGACCTAATATATTAATGTCGGTACACAGTAATTACGATTTACTAGATCATAGCGACCGACTCTCTTTGCAGTATTTTTCACTATTTCTTCTACACGTTATCCACAATATCAACAACAGTGAAAGGTATTATTATGGTCTAAAACATAGAGTGAAATCTTGGTCTCCAGTTCTTTTTTTTTAGAGCCCAGAATCCGACTTTACAAGTCCAGCTTCATGCATTTGGACTGACTCAAACTGATGTATTGTGCCATTGGTCGTGTCCTGAGTATGATATTTCTATTTAGGATACACTTCACGCATATATATCAAATTTGATATTAGCCTTAAAGCATTTACATCGTTCTCGCATAGTTGAAAACAAGTTCAGCGTGGAAAAAGCTTTCTACAGATTGTACTTGAATTGATAACTCATAAAAGTGATTAAATTCTTTATTTTGAGCTTATCCATTTGAAGAATCTATACAATTGCGCCAGCATGATTGTCTCTAAGAATTGAATAAGTGTTTCAGTGCTGACATTGTTAAAAACCCTTTTGGCTCGAGGGTTATGCGCCCTAAATTGGATCATAGTTTTTACCTGTTTTTATATTCAAACATTCGCGAATTCTCAAAACAGCTACAAGAATAACAACAAACGAAACGAACTAATGAACAAATCGACGACGCTTGTAGCGAAATTTTTCGTACAATGCGAACATCCGCGAGAGATTGCAAATACTTGTTCATTCAGTGTAACTTTATCATTCGCGATACATTGAAAACATTCTAATTCTCGCCGTAAAAGAGCGTATTTTAATCATTCTCTGCACCCTGGTTTTTAGCCGAATTTACAAGCGTTAACGTCGTTTTTTACATATTGAAAATCTTTTTATTCCGTTTTTATTTCCAGAAAATCTGCGCCTCAGTTTCTTTTGGACGTCTATCATCGGCTCAAGGAAGAGGAAAATGAGGATGAGCCGCCGGCATCAGTTCGCTCAAAACGTGATCTACAAGAGCAGGAAAATTTCATAACAGATCTAGACAAGAGGGCCATACACGAAAGTGATATCATAATGACATTTCTGAATAAAAGTGAGTACAAGGGGAACAACGTAAAAATACTTTAAGAACTACTTAAACAGAGTACCAACTCATTTGGACTTTGGCGGGAGTTCTTTTCCGAACCCGAAAAATAAATTTTCAGTCATTTCATGAAAATTTGCGGCTAGAATGTTTAAATATCATAATTGGGACGATACCTGAAGTTTTTCTGCGGTTAGGTGTTCTACCTATCGAGAATCAGAAATGTTAAATTGTAGCGCAACTGATGACTCGATTTACTGTCAAAATGCGTAATTTCTACTTGAATTCGATGTGCAAGGTTGCCAACCATATGAAATATTATATGGAAAATTTTGATAGATGGTCGAGACAAAACAATGGTTTTTGTTTTGATACACCACCTTATCATTGCATCATGGTTAATACGGCTAGAGGGAGGGGTCCGTGGTATAGGGTCTATTCTAAAAGTTTCACCGAAATATAAAACATCCTATTTAAAGGTTCAATCTTAAATATTGCGACATTCAAGACTTAATAAAAATATTGACATTTGATAACCTGGCAAAACAATTTGCCGCCCATTGTTCTTGATTATACATTTTATTTAAAAATACATTTTTATAACAAAAATCTGATATCGGTACAGGATATTTGACGAAGTTGACACAAAGCCCACATAATTCATACGATAATCATTTCCTTTTGCTAATGACTTAATTAAGACCACTAAAAATAATCATCATTATAATCAGAAAGAACATAGCCATACTAAATGGGCTGCAGATCACTCGCCAGACAACAGGTAATAATATCTGACTGAATGGCTGAATGAGCAGTGAGAGATGAGGTGACTGTATTCGCTTTGTAATATCCGAATAAACGTTTAAAGTGTACTGGCGCCTTATTTGCTTGACGTAACGAAATTTTTGTTGTTTTCTACCTGAGTATGGCCGCCAATAACGTTTCCAAGAAGCTGCCACGAAAGGAATGTCAGAAGATGATAACAAAAAATCCATTTAAAACACAGCTTGAACCCGTTTTTGTTTGCTTTGCCTTTGCATGCCATACAAATTGTGTCTGACAATGAGTCTGATTTTGTTTGAGGAGAAGCCTAACCGCCTACTCTATTGATTTTGCAGACAGCGAACAAAATTTTGTTGTGCACTCCTTTCATTTTTTTAAGTCATTTTCATCGTGCGTATCCTTCGTTAAGAATTCTTGTGAACTAATTTTTGGTATTTTATTTTTTCTTTGTTTTCTTCTGCTAGACCACCACGTCGAAGAGGTACGTCATGAACATGGACGTCGTTTGTGGTTTGATGTTTCCGAAGTACCCGAAGATAATTATCTGATGATGGCCGAACTGCGTCTCTACCAAAATCCTTCACAAGGCAAATGGGCAACAAGTGGCAGAGAATTCACCATAAATGTCTATTCGATAGTCAAGACCAATGGTCATGATGTACAGCTACAAATTTTATCATCCGTTAATACCACAGCCGATTATCAGGGATGGTTGGAATTGAATGTGACAGAAGGTCTGAGTTCATGGTTACATCAACCGAAAGAAAATAAAGGCATCTATGTTGGAGCCCATCCCACAAATAAACCGGAAAGGGAAATTAAAGTAGACGATATTGGTCTGGTACATCCCAAGGGAGATGATGAACATCAGCCGTTTATGATTGGTTTCTTCCGTGGTCCTGAGGTGAGTTTTTTTGTTAATTTATTGAGTTTGGAAATCTTTATTAATGGAGATTTTGTTGTTGTAGTTGTTAAAACAAGTGAAACATCATAGCCGCAGGAAGCGTGATACCCACTCACGTCGCCGAAAGAAGTCCGATATTGGCAATCCACTTGTAGATGGCCCCGGTGAGGGATCACGCAGCTGTCAAATGCAAACATTGTACATTGATTTTAAGGAACTTGGCTGGCGTGTAAGTAAAATAATTCAATAGGAATAAAAAGCGAGTAGCATGTTATAAGGGGAGGTTTTACGATCGTAATTCAGAACTTAGCTTGGGCTGCGAATTATTGGGTTAGTTGGAAAGTTACAAATCTTGAAAATTCTCCTTGAATTTCTCTGCGCCTAAAAAAGAAACTAGTTAAATTTCATGGGACAGTGGGACCAGATCCATTTCAGAAAATTTTGGCTGGAGTATGGGGTATATCCCCCATAGCGGTTCCGTCTAAAGGGACAGTAACTTGATATTCCGATTTCTTGGAGGGTAAAAACTTTTTCTGTGGAAATTTTTCGACATAAATCAATGTTTACGAAAGAGGCTGTGTTTAGGCATTCTGTGTTCTTTGAGGATAAATAACTTCTTCAGGATGGTTGAACATAGATCCCAGAGTCAAAACCATAACCAATGATTCATTGAACTGGAATAGTAATAAATCCTTTGCCAGGATTTAAGCAAGCACATAAATTGAAGACGAGGCATATCGTGTCTAACCAATACATCTATCACTATCCTACGTTTTCAGTCATTATGTATGTATGTACTTGAGACTTGACCAGTTTGGATTCCCTAATGTGAAAATTTCGAAAATCCCATGTAATATTTCTTGGCGTGAAAATTCTCGAAAGCTTAATAACCACAGATCGAAAAACGTGCTTCTTAGAGTTTTGCTTTGTTTCGGTGAAGGTAGAAGACATAAAAGAAAAAATGGGATTTCAATTTCTGGTTCTGTCTACAGCTATATCTAATGCGGTCCCTTGATTTTTTACTATGATATCTAACTCAGCCTTCTATAGAATTAAGATTTACGACCCTGTATTCATAGAACATGTCCATAAAGCGCTGATGTAAGATTCGGCTCATCTGCAACATGTGGCGCCCAACATTTGTATTTTGAACGGGAACATCTGCATTCAAAAACCCAATTTGAATCCGCATATAGGCAAAGCATTCCATGCAACATCCTCAAAATTATATTAAGGATCTTTTACGCCTATTCTAACAAACTTTTTTTTATTTAGAGTTCCAATTATAACCAACTCTCCAAAATTTTCTGCATTTGGGACACTTTTCTAGCCTTATTATTGGTTTAAGGTTGATATTTTAGGTTATCATTGAATATCAAGTCTTCATCCTTAAAATTATTAATATAGGTTCACCTTTAGGTATATTCCAGACATAATTTGCGAACCTAACTAAAGTTATTATTATCATAGTTATCTATAGCGTCCCTACAATGGTACTACCAATTTTCTATATTTTGAAAAGTTCTTAATTTTGTGAATATGTTAAAAAATTTGGTGTCTAATAAGTTTCAAAATATACTTGGACATTTTTTGAAAAATCCACTTTTTCAGAAATACTGAATCTTATGGTTTAGGGTAGAACGTAATTTTTTACTAGTTAATGTTAAATTTTTTAACTTCTTCTAATTTTCCTTTTGCAGGACTGGATTATCGCTCCCGAGGGCTATGGTGCTTACTACTGCAGCGGTGAATGTAATTTCCCACTCAATGCCCATATGAACGCCACAAATCATGCCATTGTTCAGACACTGGTGCATCTATTGGAACGTAGTAAGGTACCCAAACCATGTTGTGCCCCAACACGGCTGGGTGCTCTTCCTGTACTCTATCATTTGGACGAACAACTTGTCAATTTGAAAAAATATAAAAATATGATTGTGAAAAGCTGCGGTTGCCATTAGTTCCGAATGTATGAATATACATATATACAAGTCCGCAACAAACAATACTATACTGAGATTAATTATAAGCCATATTTTTATGTAAAATGTTTTAGTGATCTTTAAATGTTTAATTTTACTTAATTGTAGTATTTGTCGAATATATGATTTTTTTTGTATAATTGTATTAAATGTATGAATTACACACACACACACAACTTGAAATTGTGAAGTGTTGCGTCAATAGGGAGGGGGAAATGTTTTGGATTTATTAAAAGGAACGTGGGTATACCAATATACCAGGGAATATGAATCTAATTTATTAGAAGAAAAAAATTTAATTCCTAATGGAACAACCTGCGCCATCTAGCTGTGAGCATGCAAACGTATGAAACTATTAACAGGGTAACACAAAAAGTGATTTAAAGTGCTTCTTCTGACAATAGCTGTGTCTGGTTACTTTTCCAGTAAGTTTTACGCAGTAAGTTCTTTTTTAGAGAATACGCCGTTTTTATTCTCTTTTGCAATAATACTAAGAAAAGTAGACAGACATCATCCAGTAAGATTTTGCAAAATAACACGTAATTTCACTTAAAATGCTTGAAATTTACATTTTAGGCTTATTAAGTAATAAAATTCATAAAAAAATAATATTTTTGACTTTGGTTAAAATTATAAATTAACGACTAAATGAAATACATCGAATGTGCTGGATAAATCTGAATAGAAGAAATTTACCCAGTAACATTCAGTAAGTTCTTAGCTCACTCTTCTCCCTCTATTTTATTGGACTTTGGAGTAAACATACAACATCGAGTAACATTTAGGAACAATTATTACCAAACAGACACAGCTAATGACATTATTTGGTAAAGCTAATAAAAGAGCACAGTAAAAAGTTTTGGTTTAATTTTAATGCCGAGCCGGTGTTTATATATAACAAATCCAAAAAAGTATTGAATCTATTCCATAATGGAATACTTTTAAGTAGATTGAAAGAGAGAGAATGAGAGAGAGAGAGAGAGAGTTGTTGATTATTTTTTATAGCATTAAAATAAAACCAAAATATTTATATTGAATACCTAACTAGGAATTAATGTAATGCCCTGTGGAATAAATTATACACCGAACTAAGTGTTATTTTACTTCTTAATACGAATTTGATTAATACTATTCGGAATGTTTTATATTATATAAAATTTTGGGAAATGTAAGATTTATTTCCTAGGAAACTATCAAATTTTGCCAAATCAAGTATATGAAACATGTGTGTCTGTACCGTTAATTAAGCCTTTGTGGCCTAATGTTGACTACAGGCAGCAAAATGTTTTAGAGCTTATATTTAATATACTGCTAGTAGATATACAGTGGTGGTCACAGAATTAAAACATTTACTGTGGTAAACATTTTGTGATCAGCTCTCGATTCGTTTGAAGTATTATTGAAAATTTTTTAATTCAGAACAACTCGATATTCTGCACTTAAGAGATTTAGTGCGAAAATAGAAAATTATTGCATGCAAGTTTCCATAAATAACGGTTTTTATGAAAACACATCGGTTTTGAAGTGGCCATATAATTAAAACATTGTGTGATTTTTTAGTTTACTGCATTTTTTTGAAAATATTTTTAAAAAAGCTCTTTAGTTCAATTATGTAAACTAATCACTGATAGAATCATTCACAGATAAAAATATCGGAAAAAATCTGTAAAATCTATCAAAATTGCCAAAAATTTGTACAGTACACCTAACATTCAGAAAACACACTTATTATAGAAAACTAGCGGGACCCGTGGCGCTGCCCCTGCTGAAGTTATCAAATTCAAATTTAGATATGGTCAATTAGTAAGCATCCTATATGCAGCTAGTAGTTGTATAGTAGTTATTAAATAATTCGCTGTTTTCTGTAATGGTGGTAATTTTTGTTTTCTTGAAACACATTTTTTTCGCAAAGTAACAACCATTCAAAAAATATATATTATCACCTCCATCTGTTACCTCCTCCACAAATTGTTTAGAAGCCTTGAAGAAAGTGTTTAGCTCTTAGTACTACAGTATAAAGGAATAAATATGCAGCCTCAAAAAACCCTTCACCACACTGTGGTACAGGTCTTTGTCCATATGTTTCTAACAGGCAAAAGGAATCGTGATACACCCATAGTTCCTTTTGAGAATATGCATAGAATCACTTTCTGATATAGCTCCCATATATAGTTTCGTCCGATTTTATGTAAATGATGCACCAAACTCCCAATATTTTCAATGAAAATCGTTTCAGATTTAGATATAGCTCCTATATATATATATATAGCATAGCGTACCGAATTGAGTCTAAAGTGATGAGTTGTAAGCTAGGTATAGCTCCCATATATATTTTCGTCCGATTTAAGGCAAATAATGCACCAAATTTGTCCGATTGCACAGCGCACTGAATCAGGTCCATACTTATGTATGCAAAGTTTTGTTAGAATCGGTTCAGATTTAGATATAGCTCCCATATATGGTTTCGTCCGATTTTATGTGAATGATGCACCAAACTCCCAATATTTGTCCGATTGGGACAAAATTTTGCACAGACTACTGAATTTGGTGCAGACTGATGTCTGCGAAGTTTTGTTAAAATCGGTTCAGATTTAGACATAGCTCCCATATATAGTTTCATCCGATTTTTTGTGAATGATACACCAAACTCCCAATATTTGTCCGATTGAGCAAAATTTTGCATACCAAATGCTATTGAGAAAAAATGATGTGTGATAAGGTTTGTTGAAATCGGTTCAGATTTTGATTTAAGTCTTATATATATAATTTCGTTCCATTTTATGTAAATGCCGAAAGGCCTATGTCTGTTTGATTTACACGATTTAAACAAATGTTATATGCAACGGTTGCTCAATTAGATCCATGTGCTTATATATAGCTCCCATACATAATTTTACTCGATTTCATACAAATGGTACCAAAGAATCCAAGTCTGCCTGTTTGACATGCAATTTTTCATTGATTTCAAAATGGTATGTGTATGGTTTTTTCATTGGTGCAAATATCTATGAAGATCACACATTTAATTTCGCCCAATACCAATTCAATGGACCTTCAAAGATGCGAAGTCTGTTCTATTTACCAGATATTGTATATATTTGCATCTCTTGTATGTACCCAAAGTTGTGAAGGGTATCATATTGTCGGGCCCGTCCGACTTTTGAACGTTCCTTACTGGTTTGAAATAACAGTGGTGTATCTGAATTTACCCTATCCCAGTCTCTGACTTTTTCCAGGTGATAAAACGATTTATAATTAAAATGTTGTTTTTTTTTTTTTTTTTTTTGAAATCCAAATAACACTTTGTTTGATTTTGTTCAAAATAAAATTTTTTTTTCACAAACTGACAAAAATGAAAAATTATAATGTCAACCATTTTTTTTCAATTCTACACAATTTTTATTTCAATATACATACATGCATATGTATGTATTTCAAAATATATCCTCATCATTCGAAAGTATTTCCTCATCGGATGATGAGTATTTGTATCCATGTTACTCAACCATATTTTCAAGCCGCTACGTTAAGATATACCCATAGAAAATGTTCTACATATGTATGTACATTCTTTCAGATGTATGAATACTTCTGATGCTCAGTTTTTTCCAACCTATGTTACTTCCATGGGATCGTTTGACTTACTATGAACATTTTAATAAAATCTGCTTAATGGTTTTTGAGTCCACAAACAATATTTTTTTCTATTTTCTACGTATAAATTTAAATGCAATGAGTTCTGCATTTTCCCTTGTCCGCTGTCATGTTGTGTGGATGATGCGTATTTAAACTCACGTTATTCAGCAATAGTTTGAAGTCGGTATCTAAACCGTACCTAAGATATACACGATTTACATGTTCATAATTTTTGAGGTATGATAACGTTCGATGCTATAACAACGCATCCTCGGGAAATCTTAGAAGTGGAATCTTAGCATACGTTATTCCCAGGGCATGTTATGACGTTCTGTGAAAATCTCATTCAAATCTTTTCAGCATTTTAGAGTCTACAAACAAAATATTTTCAATTTTTAATATGCTGATTTTTAAAATGCAGTAAAAAGTGCATTTTCCGTTGATCGTACCATGCTCATTTTTGTATGGATGGTGTGTATTCACACCTTCGTTATTCAGGCAAATTTTGAAAACGCTATCTGTAACCGTTCTTAAGATAAACGCATATTATATGTTGAGAAATTTCGAGGTATGTTTACTATTGATGCTATAAGTGCTTGGTAGTTGTGCCCTACCTTATAATAATTATACCATGGGTGGTACGGTAGATGGGAAGGTTTGACACCCCATTAAAATCAAAAGTATCGAATTATAGTCGATTCAGATATAAAACTTGGCTACATACTCAAAATGTCTAATAATGGGAACTACAAAATGCCTCTGGGGACTACCCCTATATTAATAATTCTTGGTAGGGGGATTTTCTGCTCAATGAGAATTCAAAATATAAAATTTAATCCACTTCAATTGAAAAACGCGCATAATGTCACCAAAACACCGAATAGCGCTTTCTAGCATTTTTTTCATGGCTTAACTATACAATGTAGTCTCATGTAGTCATATGTTTCCAATTTTTTAGAAATTTTCCTTTGACAGTATTCAGTATTTCAAAATTTAAAAGAATATATCTTCCTTCGAAATCATATCATGTGTTCAGTGGCAAAAATTGCTAAATAATTTATTATAAATATAACATTTAACAACCATGGTTAAATATTGAGAGCAATGTTCAGCTTTAGAAAATATATTTTGTTTAATTTATTGAAAATATGCCAATCGACATACATAACATATTAAATTAAAAAAGGTTGCCATCTTAAAAATCTCAAATGAGACTACCTTCTGTAATTATGCCATGAAGAAAATCTAGCATTTTTTATCAACAAAGTTTTAGCCACACTGTATCCATCTATTACATACACATGGCTTCGTACAGCGCAATATTTAGTAACAATTTGTACAAAATGTTGCTAAATATTTTCTTCTTTTATACAAAACTTCGGTGGTGTTGATTTTGAAGGATTGTTATTAAATGTTAAGATGTTTACAAATTTTCATTTTCAGAACTTTTGTATTCTTGCTATTAAAATGGTATTGCAACAGAAAAATAGTTACATATTTAAATAAATATTTTTTGTCACGGTTTGACATAGGAATACTTATAGAAAAACACTGTTGAACCCACTTTTCAATCCATTTACAACAATTAAACATAATAAGCTACATTTTGCGGTTATATATGTTTGTATGTATATAGTATATATTGATAAGCAAGGTAAAATGCATGTACATTCGTAGTCGACACGTACCTACATATGTATTGTATAAGCAAGAAGACTTAAATATTTCAAAAATGAAAACACAACCATTCCCAGTGAACAGTTAGACACAGTTTCTAACATTATTCTTGCAAACTGCTGTAGTTACAATTGGAAACTTCATTGGAATTAAATGTTAGTAGGTCTATGGTGGAGGGTACAGGTAATGGCCTTTTATTTTTTCCTTTGAAACCTGCATGTGTGTTAAGTCGTATGACAAAATAATTTTAGGCATGTTTTCTTGAGCAGATACTACTGTATCTGTATTCATCTAATCTCATTTATTGTGTGAAAATCATTGCTCTATATAATTGATAAATTTAAACTCTATAAACTAAACTATTTAAACCAATTTAAACTATAATTTTACAAACCAAACGAAATCGTTTGCTGGGTATTCCACATGTGTCCGTTACGTACAACAACCAACAGGCATAACCGAATGTTGGAAGGATTAACGGACGGTGTAAAAAGAATCGAACAATAACAGTTCATTAAACGTAACTGTCATGTAAGACATGGATTTAAAATTAAAGAAAAATACACCTTTGTAAACAAATTTGGAATGTAACAAAATATGCATTTAAATTTCACTTTTACCGACGCCTGCATATTATTCGTCTGGTTATATCTAAATTTTTCATGGCATAATTTATGCACAATAAACACACCTAATTAAAGGTATTCTCACCGCCATGTAATTTCAAATATTAGTTGTGTTCCCTACTCATTTATAATTGTAGTAAGGAATACATAAATCCACCCATGGTACAATTATAAAAGGTAACAGCAAATCCCAACTGATTTGATTCCAACGTAATACTAGTGTCGATATGAATTTGACAAATATGTTTTTAAAAATCACCCAACAGGAAAATTGGGAACGCATACAATTTGAAATTGTTCTTTATTAAATGTGCTCCCGCATATGTCAAATAAATAGAACGACTTGTTGCATTTGTTTTCATTTATTCTGACATTATTGCCCATAAGGTGGAGGTGTATTTTCTCTTTTCTGACAAAAGCTACCCTACCTTGTATAATTGTACCATGATTCTAATGAAATATCAAACTCTGACCAGTAATATAAATTATTTAGATCCAATTATCTATATTTTTATTTTTGAATGCCTACAAATTCTAATATTTTTAGGTACTGTGTTGCATAAAATATTACTTCCATGCAAGTTTTTGAACAAAGCTAATACGAGTATATGTACATACTCTATTATTTAAGATTGTGAAATAATAAATTGATTTCAACAGCAGCTGCATTCGATTTAATCACTATCATTTTGTTATTTACAAAAGTATATAAATATAAATTAACAATTTATAGAAGTATTTAATTGATAAGAATAAGACACGACTTGCAAACATACATATCTATTGGTCTGTTCCAGTAATTTTTTAATAGTAAAGCTAGTAAAAGGGAAACATTTTAAAACCGTTCTCAGCTAGTAAAAAAGGAAACATTTCAAAATCGCTCTGGAACGGAACTTATATGTTATATGAAAACAAATGATTTCTTTGCATACACATGACAATACTGCTAACTGGGTGTTAATAGAGAATTGGTGCCGACCGCGGCAACAATTTTTTGAATGTGTCAGCGTGTGGTACACCACAATTATCTAACCATCCTTGGTACGGTAGAATAGTGGGGCGAAACATCAATGTTCACCAAGGATGCAGAACTAAATTCTTGTTGGGCTAAAAACCACCACACAGATATATCTGTGTTAATAAAATAACATAGATATATCTGAGTTAATAAAACCTAAAATCTCGTTTGCTTTAAACGATTGTTATACCCTCCACCATAAGGTGGAATACGTACTAAATGTACACAGCGGAATTCACTTATAGTCCATTGCACTTATGGGAAAATTGCAGATTTTGCAAAAATGCAATATAAAAAGCAATGTCCAAAAAACGATGTTATATTCTCTTATACACATTTTTAAGTCCAAAATTTTTGAAAGTTTGGAAAACAGCTGTTTCAATCCACACAGTAACAATAACCGACTATTCGGATAAAAATCGGCTTCAATTATGATATATTTTTGTCAATATCGCTCTATATCTATGTTTCATCCGATATATCAAATAACCCGACGTAATAGTCGCTATTTTCTTATTTTTCATTAACAATGAGTTATATAATATCCCGCCCGACTTTGGTCCTTTGGTTTTAATGTGGCATTACATTCCAATAATGTCAACAGTAGCCGAACCATTTCACTATTCACTATATCAAGCGCAAAATCAACTGTCATACGTATTCTTATCTCACTTTTCCCCTCACAGTTTGTAATTCACACATATTGCAAGCCGTCTGTTTGTGGTTTATTTCAGCGATTAATTACAGCAACAAAAACAACAACATTTTGTTCTATGTAATCACAGACGCGTATTTATTTTCAAATTTTAAACGTTTAAAATGAACTTTGTAATCGTTATACATAAAAATATATATATATATATTCTGGTGTATACATATTTACATGTAGGACAGTAATAAATATTACCTATATGATAACATTCACACAAGTGCACGTACATGCATTTAATAAATTGCAATTATCAACGAGGTCGGCTACATGATACCCTACGACAATAAATTTAAAACAATATGTATTTTTTTGAGCTCATAATAATACCTGGCATAGATAACCTGCATCGGTCATTTCGCATATATAGAGGCTCTGCCTATCGAGATCAAGTCAATCTAGCTGGCTAATACAATTTGGACAGTATTTGCGCTGATTTCCGAAAATATTTTTGCAGTGGATGATCTTTATGCCCTATTCACAATAGAATGCTTGTCTAACATTGTTCAAATATTAAGAAAATCACTACATGGTGATGTTTTGAAATGTTCAAAATTGCATCTTTTAAAATTTTTTTAATGTTAAGTTTTGGAGTAGAGTATAATATAATAACGTTTAAAATCTCATTATAAAAAGGCTGGTTAAGATTTACACAGTAATTAAAACATCAACTTGTTAATAAGATATATAAATACGTGCACACAAACGTACGTAGATTTACTCTGTAAAACAACCTCGAGATTAAATTCCAACATCATGACTATAAAAATGTGTATTGGATAGCGTTTGTATTGACATCTATCTATCATGGAAAAGCAATAGATAGGGAGCAATTAAACGAATATGTGACCAAATGATTTGAAATTATACTTTAATAGAAACAATTAGAGAGGTAACGAAATCAGATTCAAAGGTGCATGTATGTATCATTTGTAAAAATAGCTATTATTTTAAATGTGCTATCAAAAGAGAAGGACCTACATGATCTAAGTTTGGTAAACGTTTTATTGATTTGCGAAAATAATTCTTTTGTAAAAATTCTAAAGTTTTTGGGTAGAACGACCCTTTGTGGGGAGATAGCAAACGGAGTTGCTCGATAGTCAGTTTATTTTGCCTTTATCCAATTTTCATGAGGTAAACTAAGGATCGATAGATTACTGTACCAGCATTATATTCTACATGATAGTACACTAAAAATGTTGGCTACTGCAGTCGTAACACTTATAGTCGACGTAATGTTATAAATTGACCGATCAAAAAAAATAGTTTTTCGAAATAGATAGTCAACAGAAAAAGTAGCCCGATTTTCAAACATGACTCATATTCAAAAGGAATATTAAGAACCACCAAGTTTGGACCAAAACAGTTACTTCCTACGAATATTATTCTGATCCTACATATAATTGAGGTCAAAAATTCATATTCCGTTTAAGCTACATTTTAGATCGTGTCAAAATGTGCTTAATAGAAATCTTGTTGCGAACGTCTGATTATACATACATAAATTCATACACATATCTAGCGAAATTATTTAAAACATATACCCAAGATATATGTAAAAGAAACAGTTAGCAGAATGACTCAGGTTCTAGTCAACCAAATACTGTCACTTCAGATCGATCTGTAACAGTAGCTGCTAAAGTAATCTTATTTCTTTCTAAAAGAATAAAACAGAAAAAATAAAAAAAATATATAGTAATCGCTTTTCAATATTTATATGTATGTGTGTGTAAATCTAGTTTTGTCTAAAATTTTATCGGAATTTATATTTCTCTCTGCATTCCTTGAACTTTGTACCCATTACATATTATAGTCATACTAACATTATGTTTATTCCATAAACATTTTAAATGTTTGAATAGTGAAAACGATTATTTTGGACATATTTGATAATTTTGTGACCTTACTAAAAATTCAGTTATCATAATTCATTATTATTTTTGTTTCAGAAATGTTATACAAGGTCAAGATATAAAATAACAAAACAGAATAAACTTCTCTATTATTGCAGAAAATATATGTTACTAGAAAATAAAAAAAAGAAATAAGAAAAGTACCAATCGTAACTTAATGTAAGATACTAAGGTCCAAGATCTATTAATAAGGTCACCCAGCTGTAATGTTTACGTTTTCATAATGGAAGTCAATTCACAATAATGGGGTTTGAAAGCAAACTTGAGAAGCAGCTGATATTCAGTTGGTCTCGCTGGATGTCCCTATTAATAGACCATTCTGAAGTCAAACTCCATGTTCTTGCTGTCTATTTCTGAGTAGTTCAGAGATAAAGACTTTTTTTTGGAAAAATTTAATCTACATATTTAATATCATGCAAACGCAGCATTCAATTTGATCGAAAAGTTTGCACAACCTAATCACCTTATTATGAAAATATTGAAAAAAAGTAAAAAAAATGGAAGATGTGAATTTCGTAATATACAATGTCGGCATCGTACTAAAACTAAGTAATATAAAATCATCCTTATTAAACAAATTTGGAGAATTAATAAACGGATTTTCTCAGCTACGCTTTGAATTATTACGTATCAAATTTTATTTTGCTTTCAATTTAAAACTGTGTTTATAAAAAACAACACAATGAATTACAAAATAAAATATGTAGAAATAAGATATTTCATAATAATATAAGGAGCAGACAAATTAGAACTCATTACTTCTGTAATGTGGTAGCAACAGTTTTTATTTATTGTTATTATTATTATTTTTTGCTTCAATTCAAAATTGTTTTTTTTTTTTAATCTATAGAGTAACTTCTGGTAATGTGGACCATGCGTCAAATGTGGACCACCCCCCATATATAAGAAAATGCTTGAAATATGCCAATGCCGCCTTGATAAATGTTTTCCTAATTAGTGAAAACAAACATCAAACTTGGTTTTTAATAAATAATTGCAATGTTGAAAATTTAGTAGATGAAAATGTAGCTCTGATTGTAAAAGTGTGATTTGAAAATTTTTTAGCATAATAGTCGAACGATTTTGTAAAATAGTCCAACATTTTGTTTTTCTCGAATATAAAGAGGTTATGTGGTTTTCTTGTTTTCTTTAACAAAAATACACGTTTATCTGTAATTACTTTCGGTTATTTTATTTTTTTTTTTCATTTTTGAAGCCGATAATTATTTTTAAATAAAAATATTCAATGTCGGGTAATGTGGACCACTATAAAAAAGTGGGACATTTTCATGAGGACGAGTTCGAAACAAGGGCGCATTTAATATGCGATGAGGTATTCTATCCTCTGAAAACTCGATACCCGAAATTATAGGTGCCTCGGTTGGATAATGAAGCAAGGACCTTCAAAATACCGCAAATGGGGTGGTACCCATAAATGGGGGCTATTCCAAAACATGGATATATTTTTGCATTCATTGTTACCCAAGAGTGCAATAAATTGAAATTTATCACAATTAATCCACAACCTACCTTTAACTTACTGATCCTCCTTACCCACACATACTGGTCCACATTACCCGCCAAGTTATTTTTATTTGCAGTTTAGAGTTTTTTGAAACATAATGCAATAACATTTTTATGGACAAATAAATATAATTTTTGACCTGGAATATAATTAGCCAACTCATCTACCATCCTGTGAAAACAATTTGTTTTTATTTTTTACCGTTGTTACGCCCACAATATCAAAAAAAGAAAATGGTGGTCCACATTACCCGAAGTTACTCTACTATGATAAACAATATCAATTACGGAGAAACATGATATTTAATAATAATAAAAAGAGCAGAAAAATTAGAACTCTTCACTTTTGATATGTGGTAGCAAAAATTTTTATTTATTTACTTTTTTGAGTAGTGTCTAGATAAGTCATATCAATTATACCATAATATCCGCATATTGTAATGCAGATATTAATCAAATAAATATATACATAAATCGAGGAAATCCATTGTAACCAATTAAAATTATTCCTTTTGTGCTATGCGTGTAGTGAATGAGTCAATTTTTTTTTTAATACTTACATTGTAAAATGCACATAGCAACAAGTTTTCAAAATATCGCAAACTTGTAATTTGCTTTTCAAACAATTCAGAAGAAAATTCATACATTATATGAATAATTATAAGAATTCATTTTAAGAATTTCATTTCAAAACAAATCCAGAACCTATCAAATCATCCATCTGTTTAACAACCCAAAAGCGGAAACATGATAACACTCAATTAATCATTTCAATCGTATATTTTATTTAATATTCATAGTTGCATTTCCAATTTATATAGAAAAAAATTATAGAGAAGGGAAAATAGCAATTGTAATTCCAATGGAAAATAAGAAAAAAAAAACATTATACAAAACACAAATGATTAACACAAAGAAAAAAAATTGTGGTGATTATGCATTCTTAAACAGTAGTATGAAAAATCTTTTCATACATTTTCAATTTACTGATAAAGCTCAGATTTTACATTAGTCATTTCGAATGGAGAGGAATTGTACGTAAACAACCATTTTTTTTTTTTTGTGTATACAGTATTTCATATTTATATTTAATTATACAATAAAAATTTCGAATAATCATTAATTTCTACTCAGATAATGAGATTTTTCATCATAATATATATTTATATATTTTTCGATTTCATACAAAAACACAATTCGATCTTTATTTACCTTACCTTAATTATTATTTGAGATTTGTAAAGAAGACTAATGAAAATAATTCAGTATATAATAGTAGTAACTAGTTTTCTTGCAATAGTATGTATATTTGTTTACAATAATTTATAGTTGTAAAAATGGGTTTAATATTTTTTCATGATCATCATCGTCATCATAATTGGAATCATGCTCTGCTACTTTGTTGTTGTTTTAAATTAAGTAAACTTTGATACTTATTCATCTATGTACTATAATAATTATTATTACTTTAAATGTGACCAATAAAGGGGAAGGAGGGGCGACACTATGGCTCGTCACAACACACGGGCTATTTTTTTATTATTTGTGGCTAGTGTGAATTTATAGGCAAGGTGCAAGGTCTATATTTAAATTGTTTGCTTTTTTGTTTTGTTTTTAATTAAATTTAAAATTATGGAACAACAACAACAGAATACATCATTCAACTGAGTGTGTGTGCTCTGTCTGTCTGTATTTAATTTATATTTTGTTTTTATATGGTCCATTGAAAATTGTTATTTGATAAGAGAGAAATTGAGATTCTTTTGTTCAATCGTATGTTTATGGGTTATTTTAGCAAATCCTAAGGTTTGTGATAATACAATTGTTGTATGTCAGAGATTTCCACTTAAAGTCAAGTCAATAATTGAAGCTCTTTTTGTTCAAATGTCCCTAATAATTCAATATTTATGTATGTACTATCAGAATACTTATCTATGAAATGTAACATTATGCCAAGAACCATAGATATTCATTTTACCACCCCTCTACTATACATATCACCCTCCCTTTCTCTTATATCTTATACCTATACCTTTTTCATAATTGCTCTTTCTATTTTTTTTTTAATTTTTTCTTCTTTAACTACATTTTAACCGGAATTTAACCCTGATATTACGAAAGAAACTGAAATGAGTACACACTTTTGTAAGCGCTAGAAAACATAAAAGGCAAATAAACCTACATTTTAAACGACAATTTGCTTACTTTTCAAGTACGTTACTAACTGTACGAACAATAGTAGGAAAATTGCTTGTAGACTTAAAGTACCAGCATTGCGAACAGCGCCGCTGCTATTGCCTGTCTGCTTGTGGGCTTTGGCTGTACGACAAATTGTTTCGTTCTTGATGAACCGGAACATCGATTCGGCAATGTTGGCTGGCGTAGTGTCATTGCAGGTCTCCAATTTTCTAACGATACACGTCTCCAGCTGTTCGATATCCTCGCATTGTTGGGCACCCATGACCAGCTTGGGTAGAGTCTTCACATTGTCAATACCTTCGGCGGGCAAATAACCGGAAAAGGTGCTGTTAATGCAGTTCTGTATACCTTCCTTGTTCGCTTCCAAACACTCAGGTCCCTTCTCGGCAATGAAGAGGGCAATTTGATCGCCACCCTTGTGGCAGACAAAATTCAAAAGACTTCTAATGATGCGCATGAAAACATCCTGGCTGTCGCGTTCTTCGTCATCCAAACAGGGTGTCAATTTCGAGTTGAAGGCCTCGACACAAGCCATGGCCTCGGGACGCTTCAAACAGTATTTGTTAAAGACCACATCCAAATCGCCGTTTGGCGAAGCAACAGTGATTTCTTCCTGTATGGCTGTATAATTGACTATGCCGTTTACGCATTCGGCCAAGGTCATTGTTGCCGTTTCGATTTCATTAAATGCCTTGGTGCCGTTTTCCTCGCCAGCCTGCTTAATGCATTTGTCTTTGATCAATTCCTTGGCGTCGTCAATTTTAATGTTAGTCTTTGGCAAATCGCCCGGTAGCTGGCTTTGCAAGTCATTGATATTAATATTGCCAAGATTACTTAGATCAAGATCCGGCGACGACGACTTGCTTGCGGTAGTAGTGGCTGCGGCTGTGCATGTAACCGCGAACACGGCTACCGTTAATAAACAACACCTGATCACAATCATTTTACTTACTAACACTTTGTTCGTCTTTTTATGTATTTTTTCTTCTTCTTCTAGTTATTTTCTTAATATATTCTTGAGACAGTAAGTAGTCAAGTGAATCACTTTGATTTGTTGTTACTGTAATTGCCTGTTGTTTCTAGAAGTAATGATTTTAGGTTTGTTGCTGTTCACTTTCACTAGTTTGGCCAAAGGGACTTTGTTTGTGGTGGTTGTTGCCTTACAACAATGTCTCTCGATTGTGTTCAGCAACGGATCTTAATTTGGCACTGCAAATAAATTTGCTTTGTTTTGGGTTGTTGTTCTAACCACGACCGACCTTACGTTGCATCTGCCTTCCTGTTTCGCTAAATACTGTTTTCGTTCGCTATTTTTTTTATTTTTGCTTTCTTGTGTTCGTCGTTCTTCAGCAGGGTTCTATAGTTTTGATTTCAAGAAATCGTAAATCGATTGCTGTGCAAAATATAAATCGATTAGTGTGAATGAAATTGTGACACTACGTTTAGACTAGTTAGTACATAATAAAATAAAATGCGCCATAAATATATGATCAATTGGTCGTTAAAAGGTCCAATTGGTATTAATAAAGATCAATTGGTCGTTATAAAGACCAATTGGTCTGTATAGAGACCACTTTAAACCACTATCGATATTGTTAAATAATTTCGGTATTTTTGGACACGCTTTCAACCCAAATGGCTGTAATTGTATATGTATATGTTCCCGTACAGCAAGAATCTACTAGATTTTACCATTTTCTTCGATATCATAAAGGAAAATTCGTTATCGTAGTAAAAAGTAGTAGATTCTTGCAGTACGGGAACAGACTGTATAAGTTGCTATGGCCTACCTTGAATAATTGTACAATGTGTTGGGTTCTATTAAAAACTTCCCTATCAGTGATAGGTGTGTCTAGTTACTATTCCAGTAACATTTACTCAGTAAGTTCTAGTTAAGAGAGTATGTCGTTTTTACTCTCTTTTGCGATAATACTAAGAAAAGTAAACAGACAACATTTAGTAAGATTTAGCAAATAAACAGCTGATTCAAAAAAAACTTTTTATTTGCGCCAAAATAAACAACAAACAAATTATTTGTATTGCATTTAATATTAAAAATAAAATAAACCATAAAAGAAAATTGATTTGGTACGTTCCCCGGGAACGGAAATAATTAGTTTCTAATTTAATGAAACTTTGCACTACATACGAATTTTCTTCCATTTTCATTAATTTTTATACAACTTAATTTCAAATTGAACTTTACAAATTAAAAAAAAAATGTTTTGAATAATTTTTGTGTTCGGTGATAAAACAGCTGATCCAAAAATCTCCGAGTTTGCAAAATCTTATGACATGTACAGACGAGCGTTGTTCGCTCTCTCATTCGTTGTTCGACCCTTAATTATGAAGGAATTACTTATGGTGTTTTTACACGATAAGTATTTACATATGTGCTGTCACTTATTTCATCCATATGTAATTCCTTATGTGTGTCAAAATTAGCAGTGTACACAAAACATTTATTTTTGTGTTCAAATCGGCATATGTATTTCACATATGACATAACCTATAAACAAAAAAACACTTTTATTTTTTCTTAAATCAACATCATTTTTTTATTAAACACCTACAAACGAAATAATAATTTGTAATTGTTGCCTTTTCATCCTTTTCATTGAATTGCAATTGAAATATTT
Organism: Musca vetustissima; assembly: GCF_032173495.1. Classification (NCBI taxonomy): domain Eukaryota; kingdom Metazoa; phylum Arthropoda; class Insecta; order Diptera; family Muscidae; genus Musca; species Musca vetustissima. Next base: position 57,220 of record NW_026877906.1, on the reverse strand, counting down.
TCTTCCAACAATGTGTTTCATTCAAACAGCTGATTTCCTTATGTTTCACATACGAAAATAGAGCGCGTCCTATTCGGAAAAAATACATATGTAATTGCATATCGTTTTGACACATTGAAATTTCCGTATGTTTCACATGACGAGTTCGATTTCCATATGTAAAAAAGTGACAGCACATATGTAAAATACATATCGTGTAGAAACACCATTAGATCCCCATACAAAATTGTCTGAGCGAACACCGACTTTTGTACGTTGTTCAATTCGAATCACTCTCTGAATAACCAATAAATTTGTCCCATCCCTAACCATTGAGAGTATTTATCGAAAATAAATTAATTTTGACAGTTTGAAAATATTAATGAAATTTTCAAACTATTTCAGTAAAATTGAAAATCATGAATGAAAAGTAAAAAATTGTATAGTTTTTATATATGCAGCAGGATGTAAATTTTGTTTTCTACATAATGCAATATGCATTTCTTTTCCCTTGGTTCTGATTAGCGTACAAAACAAGAAACAAATGTGGGGCAACTCAAACAAACAATTCTCAAAATTTTTATTTGTGACAGTATGTGACATTTGAATTGAGAAAATATAAAAATGTATTAAAAACAACAACATTTTCAGAAAAAATGGAAAACATGAATGAAAAGTAAATAGATATGGGTTCATACTATAGTCAGGAGAAAGAGAATTATTTTTTCTATTTAGATCCCTATGTAATTCACTAAAATATGTTACATTTTTGGTGTAAAACAAGAAACAAAAAGTTTGAAATAAAAAACTCTGATGATATGAATTATGAATAGTGTTGTATGAACGGGTTAATTCATGTACGTAATTATGAGAGCGAACTACGTTGTTCGGATGCGCGTCAGAACATGGCATTACTACATAAAATTCTTTCAGTAAACTTCAGTTAGTTTTTTGTTGTTGAACTGTCAAACTTGCTCTCTCACTTGACTCTCTTTTACTGGATTTTTGGGTAAACAGACAACATTTAGTAACATTTGGCAACAATTGTAAACAGACAGAGCTAATATTGGCATGTGTTTTAGGGTAGACCCCATATAACGTTACACCATATTTTTTGGTATATTTTGGGCACGTATTTCAGCCGAATAATATTGAATATGATATTTCGTAACAAATTACATTTTTCGAAAGACAATTTCTTTTTATTTAAAAAAGAAAATATTTTTTATTGCAGGTTTGTACGATAGCTTTTCTTGTACAAATTACTCTGTAACATATGTTGAGAAATAAAATAGATCATACCCATGCCCCAAAAATATGAAGTCATAAAGAAGGCGAATTTCAGGAAATACACAACCCCGTATTTAATTTTTCTGTCAAAAGTTGTTGTTGTAGCACAAATATCTTTGAAAAATTTCGATTTATTTTGCAATTTTTTAACGCACACAACTAAATTTAAACACAGCACTGATTTTATTTTAATAAATAATTGAATAGTTACCACATTCGATAAGGCTTTTTTGTATTTTAGGATAATTTTTAAACAAATTGAAAAGTTTGTCGATGCCTTTGTCAACGCTAACAATGTTTATTTTTTCAATTCAATATATTTTAACAAAAAATGTAGATATCAGCTGACCTTACTAGATGGCCCAATATATAGATCTTGATCAAGCCGTTTCGGTTTTTTCAAATTGGAGTTAGAAGAAGAACAAGTGACGCTTGTATAATCTTCAACTCAATATTTGCTTTTAATTTAGTACGGAAATCAGTAATTTAAATTGGAAATTAAAGCCAACAAATTGAATTTATTTAACGCTTAAAAATTCATAATGGAACCAAAGTCGGTAGTCAATATAACCACAATTTCGTTATACATCCACGTCGCTGTTTATAAGAATTTGCGTGGAGATTTTTTTAAAATTCTTAGACCACAATTCCTGGCAATGGTAATCTTTGAAATGGGAAAGTTAACGTTCTGCTAATAGTATTACAGTCAGTAAAACAATTGTCGAAAATCAAATCGACTTCAATTTTCATAATACAAGCATCAGCAAACTCAACTTGATATTAAAATAAATTTATATATCTTTAGTACAAATCAATTCGATTTCCAACACCTGTCTGCATAACAATTCATTTTTTTTTTCGTACGTTCCCACGCCTCACTTTCCCACCCCTGTCGACCGAGGGGGCGACCTCCCCTTTCGTAGGGACCGCGTACACACTATAATCCGCATTATGATGGAATATGAGAAGGGATTGAAAACCAGGTACAGAAATCTACTTCAACAGCCAGTTTGTTATTAAGTTGTATTATTCATTTAATTTTATAAAATACTCTTTATTATCATTTATGAATTTAATGAATAATCACATTTCAAAAATGGTTAATAGATTGTATATATACTTTATTGTAATAAAAATATAATTGATATGTGTTAATTGCGAATGTATATAAGTCATATTAATACATACGATATGTAAAAAGTGAGATAGCATTTTCATGAAAAAAAAATTAAATAAAATTTATCTAAAATTGCAAATAATCGAAAATAAAATAAAAACAAAGAATATTATTAAAGAGTTTACACTCACATTTCAGCCCATGTACATGGAATTTAAATTAAAAATTAAATTATAAGTCTTTCTAGTTAATTTCATTAAGATGCGCAAAAAAAAAAACAAAACAAATGACGAAACTTTAGACACAGGCAATGCATAAATTTAATAGAAAATATTTGTGCTAAATAAAATTGTTCGTTTGTAAATGTAAATGCTTACTTTCATCGATAAATTGTGGTCGATGTTTTAGAATCCAATGACAGCATGCGTTTCTGTTGCCGTTGCTTGTTTTATATCGACATGTATTAGCAGCGAAGCCAATTCCAATTCTTCACTGAATTTATTGCGTAAAGTAACACTTCGATAACCAGTTCTAATACAATTAAGGGGGTAACAAGCCTGCGCAATGAAATGTGTCTCGGCAAACATGTCCTCATCCTGAACCTCAAAACGCAACAAGGCAAAGTGTGGATTTTTAACTGAAAATTCACACATCTCGTTCCAAACAGGATTGAAACCATTTTCACATAACTTTGTGCGATGTTTAACACCCGTATCGTAGCTGGCTCCAGCAATTTCTACAACAACCAAGGGATTGCTGCACTTGCCCGCCCGAAACAGATGTCTGGCTGCAATAATACGAATTGTGACTAGTTTCTCTTCCAGTGGACTAATGGTCAACGGATTATTTGGATCGAATCCTTCCAACTGCATAAACTTTGGTTTCAATAGATATCCACACATGCCATTGTCGCGAAATTTAGCCTGATTCAATTGCATTGCCTTGTCTCCAGTCTGATAGTTTAGTGCAATCATTTGGGAGCCAACATTCCAGAAAGGCACCGGATTAAAATTGGACGAGTCTAAACGTTGACCCTTCGGATAGACCCGACTAATCTGATGGCGATGATAGGCCACGAAGAGCAATGTATTTTGTTGTACAAATTGTTTTTCCGCCTTTGTTTCGGGAAAACTGGACATTTCATAGAATACCCATGAATGTTCACGGAACGGTACACTGCGAAAGTAAATAATCAAGTCGGACATTTCCTTGGCCACACGAGCCGAGCGTTCCTTTTTTCTTCTCTCCGATGCCAACTGATTGGCAATAAGAGCTGCCTCCTGAATGGCTTTGAACCAGTCGTAAGCCTGTTCCTGATTATCAAAGCCAATCACAAATGAGTTTTGCATTGTTGGTGTTTGTATTTGAAGCTTCAGCAGAATGCCAGGTTCATTTGATTCGAACAACGAAGCCACGGCGCCGTGAATTTCAATGGAATCGGTGCGTGAAAACTGTTCATTGTTCAGTTCATCATTGAATGTATTGTAATCGTCAGAGCTCGAATCAATAACCTTGACGTAGTTTGCCGGGAAATGACGTTGCTTTAGGCCACCATAATCGCCCTTCCACCACATTGAGCTATTGCGTTGGACGTTTGTAATGATGGCGTGTTTAGGAAATGATAATTCATCTGCTTTGTCGGCCTTATAGCTATATAGAGCTTTGCAGGTGACGGTGTCTTCAAGACTAGAAGCATCCATGTAACTTGAGGCATCATGAAAGTCGCCATTGCCATGATGATCCAAGGAGGCTTGACAGGCCAAAAGCTTTTGCTTCAGGAGCTCTTGTGATACGGGATAGACTAGCTTTACATTACGATACAATGGATTGCGCATGTAGTGTTTCACCAATGATACCAACGATTCAAATTGATTGGTGTCCACCACAAACAAACGGCCTTCTTGCATTATCCGACAATGCTTTATTTTTCGATTAATGGTGAATGATATTACAAAAGCGTTGGCACTTTGTACCGAAGGCCTCACTAAAAATGAACCCACTTCTAGTTTTATTAAAACCTGCTCCGCCTGTTCCTTGGTGGTGTGCGGATGGAACCATTCTTGCGATTCGTGTTTCTTAGGTTGCGGCACCGGCTCTTTAAGGGTTATGGAAAATTCTGCACTGCGCAACATATTCTTGCGATAGTATACGATCAGAGAGTACAACGAATCGAAGACAAAGTTATCTACTAGATAATATTTAGTAGTGCCATTTTCGTGTTTAAGTTTAATGCGACAATGGTTTGGACCACGCCTCCAAAACGATAGACTGTAGTCACCGACAAATGTTGCCGATTCGCGAACCAAGAAAGTACCATCGCCCAGATGCTTATAGGCTTCCAACAGTTGATCTGCTTCACTGCGTCCACCTATGAAAAGCAAATCGTGTAATTAATATAATCATTTGTAAAAAAATTCCCCACTTACCCTCAAGTTTGCCGTGAAACCAATTTTCACCGAAATGCAACTCATCATTCATTAAATTATCTTTGGCCTTTGGCATTAATGTGTTTGTGGAAGACACAGCAACAACATTGTCATCATCATCACCTCCCGCCGAATTAGTATCTTCCGTTTGCGACGAATATATTAGCTCTTGCTGAGTCAAAACGAAGTGATAATGATTCCAAATTTTATCAACCGGATCTTTAAAGTACAAAAGACCTTCTTTTAGGACATTTCTTACACCATCACCCTGATCATCCGGGCCAGAAATTGAACCTCTACTTCCCGAAGATGTCAACATATTTGATGAATTCGATGAACTATTCGAAGTCAAAGATGTTGCCGAAGTGTCTTCGAATTCGGGTAATTTTTTATGTTTCAAAATGATTTTTCTCCTGAGCTGGTATGGCGATGGCAATTGGGTTTCCGAGCGATCGATGCGTTGTGTCAATAACATATCACCAAACACTTCGCATAGTGCATGTGCCATATTACGTTGTTGCTCCAACGAACAATTCTGTTCAATTGACAGGATTACTGGAAACTCGGATGTGACAAAGGCATGTTCCTTTATGGTTTTGATGACATCTTTAAATTTAATCTTGGATGTCATGGTGTGGCCATGGAAAATATGCGGCAAATTGTCCGGACCATTCCAGCAATCCAACTCAATGCAACGACAGCCCATTCGTAAAGCCCTAGCGTAGGCTTCACATGACGACTCCGAAGAAAACTGATCACCCGTAAGATAAGTGTTGTGCGACGAGGCAATCCAGTAATTTGATAATGGCTGCTTCATGTCCATATAGACACGATCACAGTCGTTATCCCACAAATCATTGTGCTTCGAAAAGAGATAGTCGACAAATTCACTAATTGTAAAGTAAGGGTCGTGAACTTCTCGTTCTATGTCTTGCAAGAATTCACGTATAAAATTGGAAACTGCCACACTATCCCTGCCTATCGCTTCCCGCTGCTCCGTCAACAGGAAATGTTCGAATTCTCTCAAAGTCACGTTTTGTCTATCCTTAGAGAAGGCAAATTCTCCGCCAGGCAAACTATGAAAGACATCTTCAAGAAATCCGGCGGGCTGTAACAGCTTCCGATAGAGGCGTGCGAAATCATCGAATCGCAGATCGTTTTTCCGCCGAACATCCTCCTCCGTAAAACAGTCCATTAACTTCGATGTGGTCATTTTGCAACTAATACTGCCGAGGAATGCCTTAAAGTCTTTAACGGTCACTTGGCCACCATCTTTCGATGACGACTGTGTGCTCGAATTCTCTATGGCGTAATATTCGCGCCGTAGCCAACGTTCTACTTGCAATGGATACGAAGCATTTATAGTGTCCTGCACCATATACCGCAGTCCCTTCACCCAATTTTCAGCTTCGTGTTCCGAAAGGGCAACGACCGAGAATGTTTTAAGTTTGAATGAGCTGCCATGCAGAACGACAAAACATTTACCGGCCTCAAAGCGTTTGGCCTCATCCGGGCAGTTACGAAACTCTTTCGAATTCTTACCCACCCGAATCTCCTTGATTTCCCGCAACTCCAATGAGCCTTCATAATCGATGCGGGTGTTAGCCGTTACTTGCGACCAGAGAAGTTGCCGTGTTTCTCTTATCAACATCAATCTACGCTGTTCGGGTTTTCGCTGCTTGCTGTATAGTTTGGTAACAATTGTACCCCTCTCCAGCATGCAAATAATTTGTTCCATTTCCCCCAGAGTGGGGACACTCAGCGAACCGAAACAGTTAATCATTATCACTCCACTACTTTAGCACTCCAAATCGCTTCTAACTGTTCAACAGACGTTCGTTCTACTCCGCCGTCGTTCGTTTATCTATTGCTTTATCAATAAAATATGGTTACGATTTCCTGCTTGTCCATACCAACATGCCCATCAACAACTGATCATCGGCTTAACACAGATGTCAGTATACCAAAATAATTGTTGTTTTGTTTTTACTCTATGTGTGTTGTTGTTGTTTTTGGATATTTTCTTACAATAAAAATTGTCGAGTATATTGTGACCATATTTAATAGGAATTTTTGGCGATCTTATGTATATTTTGAAAATAATTGCACTTGAATTTGTAGATCAATAGTTACGCTTTATATTTTTAACAACATTTAATTTGATATGTAATAATTTATTTAAATAAATAAATAATTTTAATTTAAGGCACTGTTTTCTTGCACATTCAAAAACAAAAAAAGAAAGTGGAAGTTGGGAGATAATGACCGAACCGAGCGAAATTAAAAACGTTCCAAACGATCCAGAGCGTAGTAAAAACAGAAATCAAAGCAGAAATGGCAAAAAAGAACATTGTTTACGAATGAGATGTGAGGTACACATGATCAAGGAAAGGATATTGTTTACAAGGAGACATTGACAGATGAGACGTTAAGGAAATGGGAATTCATTGCAGTAGTTCAATGGTGATGCATTTTTCGGTCTTATCTAATATCTATATTGGTTCACGATTTCGTGTAGATCCTATATAACAGAACTGCCGATTTTCGGTATTTTGAATATTTCAGACATGGTTTTCAAAGGAATTGACTGCTACCATCTGATTACAATTTTTCCTCAAGATGGCTTGTTCTATCAAATCAAAATACATATTTTGTTTATGTGTTGTTTTGAATGCTATGTCAAATAAATTCAAATTAAATTTAAAAAAATCAAATATAATTGAAATGAAAATCATTTTATACCGGTTCATTCATAAAAATATAAAATTTTGTTTTAGTCTTAATAGTCCAAAATATATTTAAAGCGACTTTGTGATATTCACCAAATTGATTTTTAACAAATTTGACATAATCCCAAGATCGAAATGTCAACTGTTTGGCAAGAGCCGAATATATTAGTTTTTAATGAAATATCCATCTTATTGCGGAGGATATAAAAAATTGTTTTGTATGAATTATATACGCAAACTTTTTCTATAATAGCGTATTCTGTTAGAATTGACATATCACTTTCTGAAATCAGTCTGGAGCTATATCCCACAACATTTCAAAATTCTGAAAGCAAAATTTTTGAATTGTATCCTAAAACACAACTCTAGATGTACACGCCTTTCTAAACATATATTTGGTATTCATATTTATTAAAATGGAAATTGGAAACCCTATTATAATACCGATTACTCGCTACTAATTATTAGTTTATACATCGAATAGATACTCAGTAGTCAGGACATATGAATGAAAATATTTTGCAGAAAATTGTTTCGAAAAATTCAAGTAATTTCCAAGGTAATCTGATAACAATATTCCTAACACCCATTGGAGCGAAAAATTGAACAACAATTTGGAGAAATTGAAATAAATGCTGTACTAATGTTGCTGTAAAAATTGCCACCGCCGAGGAGGGGGAAATCAATGGAAGTAGGAAAATATACTCAGCAATTGAAATTAGGGTGAGTCTTTTTCGATAATTACATCCAGACATTTGTGAAAACTTTAATGCAATTCGGCATTTCTTGCAGAAGTTTATGAAAGTTTTGTAAAGCGCGAGGAAAACACCCATATCTACAAGAAAAATACCGTAACCACCTTACCAAAAATGGACACCTTCGACGTCAATGACGAAAACAGCTGGTACTTCGGACCAATGTCACGTCAGGACGCCACCGAATTACTAATGAATGAACGGGAACGAGGCGTGTTCCTGGTGCGTGACAGCAAGTCCATAGCTGGCGACTATGTACTGTGCGTGCGGGAGGACACCAAAGTTAGCAACTACATAATCAATAAAATACACGACCATGAGATGACCGTCTATCGTATAGGCGATCAATCGTTTGACACCTTGCCCGATCTCCTAACATTCTATACATTGCACTATTTGGACACTACACCACTGCGGAGACCAGCTGCCAAGAAAGTGGAACGTGTTATTGGCAAATTTGATTTTGACGGCAGTGACCAGGATGATTTACCGTTTAGACGTGGTGAGATTTTGACGATTGTTAGAAAAGACGAGGACCAATGGTGGACAGCCAAAAATTCACTTGGCCAGATTGGACAAATTCCGGTGCCCTATGTACAAAAGTACGATGATAGCAACGACGATCATCATGTTATGGAACGACCATCTTCGGGAAATTGTGGTGCCAGTGTCAACAATATTATGAGACAACAGCGGGTAGCATCTGGAGGTGAGCCAGTACCATCCCCGCCAGCATGCCATCAATTGAGCAACACGCTTAAAAAGTCCGACTTGAATCGCAAGTTACCAGCGTACGCCCGAGTTAAGCAGGCGCGTGTACCCAATGCCTATGACAAGACCGCTCTCAAATTGGAAGTGGGCGATATAATTAAGGTCACAAAGACTAACATAAACGGCCAATGGGAGGGAGAGCTGAAAGGCAAAAAGGGACACTTCCCCTTTACACATGTCGAATTTATAGATGATTGTGATCCCAAAGACAATGTCCAGGCGGCGGACGAGCACACACACACCAACAATGATTGGGGCGAATAAGCCATTGCCATTTGTGATCGTCGATGGTGTCGATGACATTGTCATTGCACCCTCGATAATCGTGTATAAATAAATTTAAAACCCCAAAAAATCCAAAATGACAAAAGTGTACAACAAACCACAAAAACAAATTGAAACGCACTATATATGAAAGAAGGTAACAAATATTTATTCTCAAAAACACGCATAAGGCAGTAGGGCGCAGAGTATTGGCAAGCACATTTGCATGTAACATTATTTACCAAAAGACCGATACGGAGCCAGCCAATATCTCTCCATAGTCGGTAATCGATTGATTGATTACGTACGTATATATACATATTTAAATATTTAAACTCTATATATAATTTTTGTTTGTTTGTTTTTAATTTTGTTTGTAGAATAGAAATCTCCACGAATTCTCAAAAATAATTTACTAAATATATAATGAGACACACACATACATACACACCTGTACACCATACATTTATGAATCTAATAGTTTTCTTTTGTGTAAAAGTATTGTTAACGTCGTAATTCCGTAACGATCAGCTATAAAAAATATATATAAATAAATAATTATGTAATTGTAATTCTCTCTCATATATAAATTAACAATCACAACAAAATTATGAACCTATATATACAAAACATATATAAATTTATTAAAAAAAATAACAACAAAAATATCTGTATTATTTTTCATTAATTATTTCAGGGAGATTAAATTCTAAATATTAAGTAGTTATTATATAATTAAGAGACAAACAAAATAACAACAAAATCATTCTCCAAAAAAACAAAATTAAGTAAAAAAGTCATGTATATAAATTTAAGAAATAATAAAGAAAACCCTAATAAATTAAAACAATCCTTTTAAATATTTTGCTGGTTGGTATAAGATTCGATGTAGACATTCTTGGGTATCCATATATGACACAATATGGTACTCCATGAAAAAGCAATTTGGAAATAAAATTTAAATTGAGATGTTTAATAAACAGAGCAGTGACAAGATAGTCGTAAACAAGAATGCATTCAAACTCTTGTTTATTTACTTTACTTCGATAGTGTTGTACTGGCCTTGTGCTCACCATATGTTGAAATGATATACAAAACGAACTTTTACAAACGCACATATGTTTCTGAATAAGCAGACCGTTGTACGTTAAGAAAAAAAATATATTTTGAATGTCATGAAGAAGAAAAAATTCATTCACACTGTGGTAAATAAGAAATTCAAGCTCTTATCTGATTCCCAATACAGAACGAAGACATTTGTGTACCAAACGTCACGAAATATTCCCCGAATATTTTCTCAGTTACCACTTTTTCCTTTAACCTTTATTACTTACTCTAATTATATAATTTGTACATTTTGGGATCTGATTGGAGCAGATCTAAGTTCGGCATATTCTTAATGTACACTTTGCTACGATTTAATGTTTGAAATTGGGCTAAACATTTTCAAACTTTGTAAATATTGTATGAAGGAAACGGAATATCCAATGTTATCCAAATATGATACATCGTAATATTGTACTCGGGTATATATCAAGTCCGAAGATGGGGCCAATCGTTCTACTCCTTCTGGTGGTGTGAACATTTTAAAAATTTGTAAATCTGATATAAAGCTATTGGAATGGAAAGTCCGATTAGATGAAACTAAGCTTAAATTTTTAGTGTACAGATTAAGTCACTACATAATTTTCTGGTTCAATACAGGTGTCGACCTTTATATTTTCTCCTCCTATATTGGTAAATCTTTTAAACCGTTAATTAATATTATTGTCAATTTATAACCACGTATGTAGAATAATTCAATTATACGATTTGAAAGATTTCCTTTGCAAATAAAAACAAGTAACAGTTGTCCATTTCACCACATACAAAATTATCACATAATTTTATGTTACCTAAATTATAACAAAATATTGTTAAAATGTTTTAACAAGCCCATTGTAAATGATACGAAAATGCGGAACCAATTTTACTCCCTTTCCAAATTAAATTTATTAGAAATCAAAGTTATATAAAATTTGTATATTCGCGATTAATTTTCATCTTATTTACAAATTCTTTTAAATGTATATTTATAATATCAAGGCGCTAAGGTTTTAATAATTCTTTTATAACATTTGATACATTTTAATCAAAAATGCTTTCTGTAATGGAATGTTTACATAAGTTGTATATACTTTCTTTTGGAATTTAAGTAACTCTTCTATATATTTTCTAATTTATTAACAACTACTTGTATATTAAAATCATTAAGACTATTTTCAATAATTTTTTTTTTGTGTAAAAATGCTTACAATTATAAATACTTGAGACAGTGTCATAAGTTACAAAAATATTTAAGGCAAGATCTTAAGAACTATATTCTCTAATTAATCTACTTGATAATAACATTCGTGTGACAAAGGTTCACAATTGTCATATTCAGCTATCATAACTTCAGTCGTATCGAAATCTTCTTTTCTTAGACAGGCACACCGGAAATTCGTATTACCAATTTCAAACAGTTTACGTGGATAACCAACCCAATTACGATTCTTGCCACCACTGCTTTTTGTACACCAAACATGACTGCCTTTGTCTGCCGACCATTCTATATTACAATCCGGATATTTTTCTCGTAATTTCTGATTGGCAGCTTTCTCATCTTGAGCCTGCTCCAATATGGCCAGGTATTTGTGGTGATATTTGGTTAGCTGTCCCTGTTCATCGTAGAATCTGCCAATAAGTTTTCCCTTATATTCGTAATCTTTTTCATAGAATTTTTGCCAGTTGTGCAAGCCAAGAAGATCGGCCGGTTTCAAGCTAAGCACATCATCAGCTTCCTCCTCGACAAAGTTATCGAATTCTCCGGTTATAAACGACACCGATGCATCTCGGCCTACGAAGAAATTATATTCACATCCGGAACCGTAATGTTTAGCTCCGCGTGTAACATTGTAAACTCTTCCCAATAAGGCCAAATATAAGGGTTTATCATTTTCTCCATTGAACTGGGCCAGTTCTTCTTTGGTAAACAACTTTTCTTTGTGTTGTTGTTGTTCTTGTTTGGCACTTTCAAAGCTCACGTCAACACTTTTGCCCAAAAAGGTTGTTTGTAAATGTTCAATAATTAGTGGATAGTATATTCCAACGACAACGGCCAATATTATAACTAAAAATTGTAATTTTAATATGGGTTTTAGGAAACGTAACATTTTTTGTAACTATTAAATAAATAAACCAATAAATTTTCAATCCAATTTGTGCGTTAAATTGAATAAATCAAACCAGAGGGCGAAGCCGATGTAAAATTCTCGGCGGCGGCGGCTAAGCATAAAAAAGTCGGCGGCGGCTAAAAGTCGACTGCAGCCGAAAGAAAATCGGCGGCGGCGGCTAAAGCAATATACGGCCGGCGGCGGCTAAAAGTCGGCTACAGACGACGACTTTAACGTGAACAAATAATTTCGGTTGTTTTAATAACTGTCAATTCATTTAATTTAAAATAAAAATGAAAATATAAGTTTATATGCACATTTGTTGCTTATAGCACATTAAAAATTAATAAAAATACTTTAATTTGATAAAAATGGTTCGACGACTGCCTTGTTATCGTGAACAAACAATTGTTTCTTTACTGTTGCCGGATGCAGGCTGCTTCTCTTTGCATTTACACAATTCCCGGCATATGAAAATGCTTGCTCTGAAGATGCTGATGTGGCTGGAATTCCAAAGCACATATTTGCTACAGCAACAACATTTGGAAAGATCTATAAAAAGTAAATGGTCAAAACGTATCCTGCTTAAAATAAGTTTAAGATGTGAATCTTTAACGTACTTGTTTGTTCTGTCGCCACCAATCTAGAGGCTCAACCGCCTCGACTTTCATTTCCAAATATTTTCTTATTTCTAACTCTACGTTATTTTGTACATTAGAAGGCGATGGTCCCATAAATTCCAACATTCTTTGACGACTAGCTGATATTTTCTGCAAGTAAAATATACGTTAGTTAAGTTTACCTTTACATTTATTAAAACATAATACCTGTTTTTTTGCATTTGGTTCAGTGCTCGTTGATGGCTCATTTAATAATGTGTCATCGATTTCCTTTAATTTTTCAATTTCTTCCATAATCAAGTTCTCCTTGGAAATTGGAGACAGAACATCATGCACAAGTTCCAAGGAGTTTGGCGATTGTTTGGGTATCTGTAGTATATATTTATCTAAAACAGGCCAGTTTTTTTGGCATGGGTCCATAAGCGCAGCTACAACATACATTCTATATACTTTGAATCGCTTCGTAAAGTTTTGCACAGCGAAATTGCATAAATTGATTGTTAGTTCAAAAGACGCTTTTTCTTCTTCTTTCTTCAATGAGGACATAATGGATTCCTGAAAATAAATACACGAAGATATCGTCGGATAATCTTGGCCTTGAAGGTGTTTTGTGGCGTCCTCAAAAATTTTTAAAAACGTGCCAAATTCCGTTATAATTTGCATTTCCATTGTCCCAATCACTAACAGTTCCTTTTAACTTTAACTAATGCTATATTTATAGTGGATATATTATTCGTATAGCTTTGAATCATTGCAAGCAGAGAGTTCCAACGTGTTGCAACGGAATTTTTCAAAGAGGTGTGGTGCTTGACGTTTAAAGTTGCTTCATATTGTTCAGTAAAATAGTCATCTCCATGTGGAAATTGTTCGCAACTATCCAAACTCTCCAAAATTATTTCAACCTCTGTAAATATTTTTACTAAATCGTTTTGTTCCTCCATATTTTGAATATTTGATATTTCTTCATAGCTATACATTAAGCTGCCATAAATTTTTTTTAATTTTGATATTATGTTATTAATATTTTCAAATGAGTTGTTGTTTAGTATATCTTCCATCAAAAATCTGTGTAAAACATGAGCCATACAACCATATCTTGGTATATTTTTAATTTTTAAAGCTGAAACGATGTTGCTTCCACCATCAGTAACAGCACATATGTTTTTTTCCAACAGATTAAATTCACATAAAGCTTCTTCAATTTTTTCTACAACTGCTAGTCCAGTGTGAGGTCGTGGAAAGATCTCTGTCTTGAGCGTTACAATTTGCATTTGAAAATTTTGGCAGAAATGCACTTTTATGTTTATGTAAGACAAGTGCTTATGTTTATCTGACCACATATCCAATACAAGTGTAACATTTTCGGGCGACTCTTTAAGGCTTGTTTTTACGTGGTCCAAATATATGTTATAAACATCGTTTAAAGCCGTTGTAGCTATTGTCCTATCTGTGGGGAATATAGCCTTTGGGTTTAAGAAAGATACCAATTTCTTAAATCCTGGCCTTTCAACAATTTTAAACGGTTGCAAATCCCAACAGCACATTTCGGCGACCCGGCGAGCATTTTGTTGTTTGTTGTTACAACTTGTTGAGGATTTCAATGCATTTTGTGTCATTGTTGAACTTTTCAGGTTATTTAAAGATTTCACGTCCAAGTTATGTACAGCTCGTAGATGGTTCATATAATTTGTGGTTGATGTTGATTTTCCAAAACTAAAATCATAAACAATTACACACATGCGAATGGAAAAAATTAGAAATTCTTACCTTTTTAAATTGGTCTTTTCATCCAAACACAATTTGCAAAATTTATATTTTTGAAGTATATGCCTCTTTTTAAAATAGAGATCACCAAAATATTTCCAACACAATGATATACCACCTTCATTTACAACAACCTTTGCCAAATTTTTAAATTCATTTTTCTTTTTAAAAAGATCTTCATATTGAGATACATCTGCATATTGAGAAATATTGATTTCAGTATCAACAGATTCGTCAGAATCGGATTCTGATTTAGTCAAAACTGTTTGACCCTTTCGGTTAGCGGAAAAATAATTTTTAATATTCCTTTGGCACATTTTGCATTCTTTTCTTTGAACAAGCAAAAACACAACGAATCTTTGGCAAACAATATGGTTGCCACTCCATCAAAATTCGTAAGTTACAAAAGGTTGCCAAAGGTTTTGTGATAAAAAAAAAAACAAATCTATAAAGACATAATACCCTTACCACTATGTGCTGTAGGGTATAATTAATATAAATAGCCTACACGTTTTTGCCTCTCGAAGACGAGTGCACAATGTAAATTATCGTCCAATAATGAGCATTATAATATGTTAATTTATCGATAAGATTAAAAGACATATTTATACAAATTTGCTGTATAAATTTATATTTTTCAACGGCTTAGCCGACTCAGTCGGCTAAAAATTTGAGCCGATGAGAGCCGCATACATCAGCGGCGGCTCAGATCACTTAAAAAAAGTCGGCGGCGGCTGCACGCCGACTGCGAGCCGATCGGCTTCGTGCTCTGAATCAAACTTCTTGAACGAGCCTTTAACCAATTGAACCGAACAAATTTAAAAACGTTCCACATGCTACGAATATGGGTAAATAGTAAAGATAATGTTTACGAAAGAGTGTGATGTATAACGGCAATAACTTCGTTTGGTTCTCCCTGCAAAGTAGGGATACGTAAGTCGAGTTTCAATGCGTTACTTAAAGCAACACTGTTTATAGTGGTTTGTTCCGTCAAATGTAAAGGAAAACGAACAATTATTATTAAAATTAAATTATTATTATTTTTAAAATGAATGTTTTATTAGAATTTTAAATATTTAGAATTTTAAAGTTCGATTTAATAATTTAATCGAGATAATTAACCATTATCACGATAAGAGCTATAGTCTAAAATCAACGTATAATTTTTGGATTTACGGGCATTAAGTATTTTTACTTGTTTTTGTGTTTGCTATCAAAATATTTGACAAAAATATGTATTTATTGTATATTTTTTTAATGTTTAAATATTTTATTAAGAATGGAATTTGCAAAAAGTAGCAATTGAGGAACATACTAGAATTGTGGAGAATAATTGACTTTTTGATTTATTTTTGTCGTTCAATTACCCGAAGAAAAAAATCGTTTAAAAGGATATATGAATGGATGTTGGCTGATGAGGCAAAGGTGCAATTTGAAGGAATTTTTGAACTATATAAGGCTGCAATTTTTCTACAAATTAAATACTTTGTTAATTATTGTTTAGTATTTCTTGATGTTCGTTTTTTGTTCACGATGAAATGTTACTATTGTTGAGTCAAATGAATTTCTTGAAATTAATATCAATAAATTATGCTATTTGCTAAATTCAAATGAAATTGGAGTTACGTTTTTCCTACAAATATAAGAGTTTTAATAATGCACAGCAGTTTTTTGCTAAATATAGAAATATTAATATACAATATATCACCTTTCAATTTCCCTCGGATTTCCTAATTTCTTCTATTAGAATAAATGTTCCTGTCCGATCTAGTAGACACTATCAACTCTTATATGTAGACTTCCACCGCAAGAATTACTCCATGGGAGATCCACTTAGTAACATGTGTATTGACTTTATACAGAGTTAACTCTAATGTAGATTTTTGCTTGAGCGTAGAACAAATAAAATCTAATTTTTAAATGAGTAGTAAAACTTAATAACAAACTGGCTGTTGAAGTAGTTTCTGTAGCTGGTTTTATATTCCACTCTCAAATCCCATCATGATACGAATCATGGTGTGTACGCGATCCCTACGTAAGGGGAGGTCGTCCACTCCACAGAGTGGAGGGTATTTATTATACCCTGTTCGCATCTATATTGATCAAGTAACATTAAATTGACATGGCGGAGCGAAGATTGCTTCGTTATATAGGAAATAATCGGACCGCGTTGATATCTCCACATTGATGTTGGGCGCCATTATCATACACCTCGGTCGAACTATTGCCGGTATAGCTTGCCTTTGATACCATATTCAAGTCGACCGGACTTAAACCATGAAATATTATTGCTGTCTTATAAACGTTAGGTCGGTCAGCACTTAGGTAATCACAGTAGTTGCGACTCAATTCTTTCTGGGCACTCTTTGATTCTTGTTTCACATAATAATAACATTGCAAATCAAATCACCTCCTATGACACGTCACTAAACGACTCCAGCCTAGATAGTCACCTTCAATAGAGGCCAAGTCATGTATAAAAAAATAATAACGCAACGGAAACGGAAATTCAAACAGCCATTATTTTAAATTACCCACCTGTGAGTGCTACGAAGAACACACCGCCCACCTTGCAATAAAACCAGATGCAACAGCTGGAAAATATTTTATGTGACAGTAACAATCATCAGCATCATCCTACCACATATACAAATGACCAGATGACCAATTGTCCAGAAACACTACATCGACGGCTATCTCCTGCTGAGGGCGATGCATCCGTTGTACTGGCTCGGACGACCCAAACACCATCAACAACAACAACTACAGCCACCAACATGCCGTAGAACAACAACGGCGACAAAGAGAAACGGAAACAAATGGCAATGCTTCTTCTGTGATTTATAGACATGTAACGATGACCGACATAAGTGATGCGGCCATGGTGGATGGACAGTTGCAAGCGAATATGGGCCAGTTAAAAAATGACATAAAATATGGTGAGCGTCACGATGACAATGGCAATCATGTCCACAATGACAATAGACATGGTGAGCAATTGAAATGGCAAGTGATTAATATACACACAATTAAATTTTAAAAATCTTCATTGGGAAGGAGCTGTTTTCTATGAAGAAAAAATCATCGGGGATAATCTTTTTTCCATGGAAAAAGGGGCTGAACTTTTGTCAATAGAAAAAAAATCTTTATTGATAATGTAACATAAAATTTACACAATGGAGCGAAGATTTTTGTGTTGTATCAAAAATCATTCGACCGAGATGATATCTCCATAGTGATGTTGGGCGCCAATTCAATACACATCGGATTATGACACACAAGACCGTGTTATAGGCAGGTGTTGGTAGCCTTTGATACCATATTTATGGAAAAAAGTTCATTGGGGCTTTTTCTATGGACAAATTTTATCCGAGATTATTTTCTATGAAAAAATACTTTTCTGAATTTTCTGCATTTTTTATTTTATTACCGGAATACTTTCTTTGCCAATTTCATTATTTGTATGTAAATTACATATTTATTGTATCTATCAATCGTGTTACTGCCATCTACTGATTTATTGTTGATTCATTTTACATTTGTTGACAGCATTACAAATCGCAAAATTTTCATATTTGACGGTATTGTCCCCTATGGTGGTGGTGGGGCTTGAATACACTTTGCTTGGAAAACTACACAAATGTGTCGTGCCGTTGGTGGATGCCACCATTCAGACATTGCAGCCAAGTCACACAAAACGGCAAAAAGAATCGGGAACTAAATCAGCAACTGTCAACGCAACCGATATGGGTCTCACAGCCGATGCCCATCCTAGGCATGACAATGAGAAGAAGATCAACGGCAGCAGATGTAATGGTGACCAGAGCCAACAACTTACCAGCGTTCCTGTCAACAATAAATTTGACATTTTTGGCGACCAAGTACTTTGTTGTGATGCTGGTGGCGGTCTTACAGCCGATGCATTGGAATGGCGTCAGTTGTCCTATATACGCTTTGTACCACGTCATCATCGTCATGCAGTTGCGGTGTGTAATGGTCTAATTTATGTCATTGGTGGTGTACGAAGAAACTGCTCAGGGTTGTGCTAAAACAAAATCGGTTTGTATGTTTGGCTATTTTTTTGGTTGACATTTTTTTCGTTCTTTTTTTTTTGTGTCATTCTCAAATGGTATTTTGTTGGTGGGTGGTGGTGTGTGGCAATAGTTTGTAAGATTTTTTGGTAAGAAAAATGTTCTGAAGTGTTCAGGTCAAAAGTGGTATTTGTTTAGTCTGCAAATATTGAAACGGGATATATAGTGTACCAACCGATTGTCGATATTTTGATTGAATTAGCAAACTTCGATAATTTGCAGAATATTCTGGCACACCACTATAAGTAACATAGAGCTGTGGAACCTAACGAACCAGCAACGCATAAAAACAGATTAAAAGTAGCAGGAGCCGATGGATTACCAGCCGAACTATTCAAATGCCGGTGGTCAGACGCTGGCCAGGAGCATGCACCAGCTGATGATGTACTACATCCTGTGTCCCGTTCAATAAGTCTCTTCCCATTGTATATAAGGTGGTATCCAGCGTGCTGTGTGAATGACTGCAAGCAATGGTCAATGACATTATTGGACCATAACAATGCGGCTTCAGGCCTGTCAAATCCACCATTGACCAGATTTTTCACTCTGCGCCAGATCACGGAAAACACATTCCACCTATTCGTCGACTATAAAGCCGCATTCGACAGCCTTATCCGTTCAGAGGTATTTAAAGCCTGAGTTTGGCATTCCTGCAAAATTAATACGGCTCGGCTAGGATAACTTTATCTGGCACAAGGTCAGCAGTTAAAGTCGGAAAGAACTTCTGTCTGGCAGTAAATGGCGAAAATACCAAACTGATGGTATCACCGCGTAAGACGTCCAGCCAACCGTGGAAATTGTAAACTACATCTTCGAGGTAGTCGATGATTTTATATACCTTGGTACCGTCATAAAAAAACTAATAACATCAGCTTCGAAATCTGGAGAAGAATAGTGTTGGCTAAGAGATGCTACTAAGGTCATAGTAAGCAATTCGAAATCTGGAACATGGTCACATCTCGCCAGTCCAAACTCCCACTCTACAAGACGCTGATACTACCTGTGTTGTTGTATGGATCCGAAGCAGATGAGGCAGCTCTTGGATCGTGTATGAGAGAAAAAATTCTCCGGGAAATCAATGGGCCTTCGCCGATCTGGGTTGATAGTGAATATCGCCGTCGAATGAACCATGTATTGTAAAATCTATTCTCGGTTGTGAGAATGGATGAGGATTCCCCAGGGCAAAGGGATATAGAAGAGAGCCAACTGAAGGTTCACGTAGAAGACAACATTTCGGAACATCTTTCTTTCAAATAGGAACTTTTTTAAGCACGACTTTTGGAACAATTGTTTATTCACAAGCCAGCTAAGTAAGTAAGTCATTACAGTATAGGAGTATCTGTATCCGTCATGAATCAGCTTTAAACGTCTAACAATTGCGGCAGAGGACGCAGTGTTGTATAGAGGAGATTCTGAGGCTGCTGGTAATGAAATACCATAGATCCTGTTAGAGAGGGTCGTCCTCGAACAAAGAGGAATTCTAAGGAGGTGTTGAGAGCAACACGAAGGAATGGTCGTAGGATGTGGGAGGATGCTCCTCTGCGTGGCCAGTGGCGTTGAACACTGTTGCTCACAAGGCAGTTGAGACGTGATCTATGGTATTGAGGTGTTTGTTGGAAAATATGTGGATACGAAAGGCCCAGCATGTTCAAGCCCGGTACATTGTCGGAAGTGTTCGTTCAAATGTATTTTGTGAGAGCATTTAGTGTTGTTGCCCGCCTATCCTTTATATGGGGCATTAGCCAAACGCATATCGCGTTTGGCAAATGCCAAGCAATATTTATGAATATTTTTCGAATGAAATGTGCTGCTGCGAATATTGTCCCAAAATTGCATCCAAAGGATCATATTTGGTAGCGAATCAAGGGACAAGACAAAAAAAGCTTGTCTAGTTCGTTTTTGCTCACTGTATTGATCAGACCTTTTACAGCCAAATCTCTTACGAATGGGCTACATATCTGTGCAAAATGATCACACTTTACTATTAATATTAACTTGCCCTAAATTATATTCGTTTCGCGTTTTTGGAACTTCACATTTCCGATGAATTTCTCTTCGCATATATGATTGTGTGGGCCTGTGCATTTTGCATTTCTGTTGTTGTTGTTGGTGTTGTATTTGAGCAGTTGTACATCTAACACTACCGCAAGTTTGTTTGCATCTATTCCATTTAAGGCTATTATCATGTTTGCTGTTCCAATTTTGGGTTTGAGTGTGTGTGTGTGTGTGCGTTAGTTTTTGTTTTCAACTGTTTGTGTGGCAAGCTCCACTGTTGAACAAAGTTTGCTTATGGTCCGATGGGTTCGAAGTTATTTTTTCTCCTCACTCTTTTCTTAAATTTGGTTATTTGAAAAGTTTGTTCTTTTCCTTATTGGGGTTTATGGCAGAGAAGCGAAGAAATGATGGCGTTGTTATTGGTCGTCATGTTGCAGTTTGAGGCATCTTTTTAGTTTCGTTATGGATTTTGTTTGTTTGCGTTGCATTGTGATCTGGTTTTTGTTTGGTGGCTCGAACGTCGGCTGCTGTTTTACTGTTATGAACATTTTCCTTTTTTAGGTTATGAATAAATATTATTGAATTGGGCACTTTGAAGATGGGGAGGAAATAATTGACAAAAATGAATTTAAATTTTTTGTTTTCATTGCACTCGGTTATCTATGATACATGTTTGGAATTAATTACGTTGGTTGATGATGATGTCTATTGTTTAGTTAAGTGTTTATAGTTGAATTCATTTATTGTTTTAAAGAAAAAATATAGGAATTTATGTTTTGATTTTTAAAATTGTACTTTGGTGCGTGGTGGCGTATGGTAGTTAACATACGCTCCCCGTTATCCATACGCCCTGTTGCGTATGATGATTGAAAACAATTCTGTTGCAATTGTTTTTTTTTATACCCTCGACCAAAAAGTCAATTTTAAATGTCAAAGTCATAGTGGAGGGTACAAGTGCGGCCCGGCCTAACATAACGACGTTTGTATTTGTTTTTATACCCTCAATTTTTGACACGTTTTTCCACCGAATTTTAGCACTATTTGGAAGTCAAAAATACAATAGCACCTCAATGACGTATTTAGCACTATTTCTAAATTGTGTCAAATTATTCTCCCTTAAAAGTATTATAAGTGCTTAAACATACAATATGGAATGAATCGCCATCCCCGCTGTCGTTACGAATGGATGAATTTGCCATAGTTTAAACGCAGTGTCCTATGCCGCTTCAAAATTCAGTATTCCCGATCAGATTGATAAATTCAGTGAAGATATTAATATTAATTAATTATTATTTTTTGTAACTGTTCTATGAGAGACATGATTTTTCAATGTTTTAGGAATAATTCGGTACAGATATTCATGTTGTTTTTAAATACTCAACAACTCGATGGCTTTCACGTCAAGAAGTTGTTGAAGCAATTTTGGCGCAGTGGGAATCACTTTAATATTATTTTACACTAAATGATTTCGAAGCTGATTCCCAAAAGTTAAGACTCTATTCTATTATTTCAGAATTTTCAAACCCTTTTTATACCCTCCACGATAGTGTGGAGGGTATATTATTTTGTCATTCCATTTGTAACTCATCAAAATTTTAAATAAGTATTGATCAGTCATGTCCGTCCGTCTGTAGTAATCACGCTATCTTCTGAAGGAATTGAGATAGATCGTCAAAATTTTGCAGGCAGGTCAAGTTCGAAGATGGGCTATATCGGTCCACGTTTAGGCATAGCCCCCATATAAGGGTACAGTCCAATTTTCGATATTTTGGGGCTCTTGGGCGCGCTATTCAACCGAATTCGCCAAATGTCGCGACTAAAAATTATAAATATCGGTCCACTTTTTAGCCCCCATATAAGGGCATCCCCAATTTTGGTATTTTGGGGTTTTTGAGCGCGTTTTTAAACAGAATTCGCTGAAATTCGCATATGGTAATAAACCTCCCTCCCAAAAATTAATAATATTTGTCCCCTATTAGGGGTAGTCCCCATATAACCCTTTTTTATATTAAAATAGTTATCTGATTTGTTCCGCGATTTGGGTCGGGTCCTAAGACTTTGTTGTAAATTGAAATTTGAAATTTGTATTTCATGTATGTCGGCAGGATTCAGACATCTTCTCCATATAATGATAATTCCTGAAGGGAAGAATTGAGATACATAACTAAAATATTGGGTTCCAAATTTATATATATATATCGGTCATTAATTAGGCATAGCCCTTAAATATTTGTATAACCCCAAATATTAGCTAATCTAAATAAAAAGTATATAAAAAATACATTCGGACTGAAAAAAGTACACTTTTTATTGAAAGCCAGTACAATTTGAATAATTTCATTTCGCATCCCTGGTGTGTGCTAAGTTTTGTGAAAATCAGTTCAGGTTTAGATATAGCTCCCGTATATATTTTCTTCCCATTTTTTGTAAATTGTGCATTGTGGGAAGGGATGTGTATGTATTGATGTTAGTCGGTTCACTTTTAGATGTTCCTTTGAAAAGCCGAAGTCTGTTAGGAAACATATGTAGAATATACTCAAAGTGGTGAAGGATATCATATAGTCGGCCCAGTCCAACTTTACTACTTTCCTGACTGTTTTTTTATTTTTAGTCATTAGCAACAATTATGACCCCAACATCACGAACTTTCATACGGGGATGGGAATCTGGACAATGATTATGCATATTTTCATTCTACGGTGGGGACATAGTCCGGAACAGTTGCCAGTATAATCAAGAGAAGTGGTTAAGAGGGCGAAAATGTAGCCCAAACTTAGGGATTAGCTTGCGAAATATAATCACACTGTGCAGCATTAAAATCATGACCCAATCGGGACTGCCCAAATTTGAATGTTTATGATGAAGAAAACCCCAAGTGTTTTGAATTATTAGCTAAGGTTTTTGTTTGAACCCGGTTTTAATTTTTCGATTTTGGGTTGATGGTTGCGTACGCTTATCACGCGAACTATTGATTTTCACATTTCAGCAATGATTTACCCCATATTGAGATCTATTTTGCATTGAGATAAAATCCAAGACAAGAGATAAAATCAGCTATAGTCAATGAATTCAAATCGAAATAACTAATAAAACCTTAACAAAACGACATGTCACGAATAAATGTCTTTTCTAATTAAAATTACTTCTTCCGATTGATTGATTGACAAACAATAAAAACAACAAACAGCGACATAACGAACAAATCTATTCCCTTCTCCTTTTCAATTAAAATAATTTCGCTGATATCAGCCTTCAATTAAATTGCAAATTTCGAAATGAAATTAATGTGACCTTGTTGCTGCTGCTGATGTTGTTGTTCTTGTCGTTGTTGTGAAAACATTTGACATGTTGTCAATAAACATCGACAAGTATGCAAATTTAACGACCAATTTGAAAAAAAGTGAAAAACGAAATACTTTCATTCATTCATTTCGTTTTAATTTAATTTGCCATCATTAATTCCCCAGCTCAAATCCACTGACACGCCAATGATTTATGTATGTGTGTGTGCGTGTGTGTCTGTACCGCTGATTCCATTGTCCTCTGTTATTTTGCTATTTATTTCGGGTGGTGTTGCTGTCACCTCCCACAGAAAGCTGCATTGCAAATGGGCCGATATGGTTTAGCGGCTGCTATGGCGAATAACGAGATTTGAATAGCTGGAGGAATTGTGGAAGGTAACCAAGGAGGCAACAACAGGGCTACAAGTAACTGTAACAACTGTAGGAATAACAATACCTACGGCAGTGGTGCTACCAGCAACAACAAAAACAAAAACAACAATAATGTCATAGCTGGGTGCTGTAAATTCCAGCCCACCACATGTAATCACCGATACAATGGAGATTTACACTCAGAAATGTTCTCATGAAATATTCGGGGGCAACAATTCAAAGGAAACAGGATTTGGAAATATTTTTCACTGCTGTGAATACTGACGCTGCTGCTGTGGATGGTCATGTTGGGTGTCTGGGGTGTCTACGATGATGATGATGATGCGAATAACAGCGATGATGACATCAATGGGGGTGCCAAGGCAACTACAATAACAACAAAATGACTTGTAGAAATATGTAACTGCAGTACTGGTGTAGGCCTGTGGATTAAATCTAAGCTTCATTTACGTATACCAAGGTAAGCGGATTATTGGTTTGGGAATGTGTGTACTTCTTCTTTTTCGACTTTTTGTTTTTTTTTTTATTAAATCTACCAAAAAATGTTAAGTCAATTCAATAAAGCTTCTTGAATGTTGAGGATTTTCTGTGGAGACAGAGTTAGTTAAGAGAAGATGACACAACTGATGGTTGACATTGAAAAAAAAAACAACAACAACAATATCGAAGAAAAAAATAATGATCTGTGGGGGTAAATTTGAAATTGTGAAGATGGTGGAGTAGTTTTCTAAAAGCAAATAGAAAATTTGAAATGGGGACACTCAAATTGGGAAAAATACTTTTAACTTATAGGGTGGAGTTATTATATTTCTCATCCCGCTGTTAAATACTTCAAATATTCAACAACTATTTATCGGATAACTCATAATAGATAAACAATTAAAAACGATGTTGGAGTGTATAACTTGTTTTACCCTCTACCATGACTATGATATTCAAAATATCTAAAATTAATCGGTGCTCCTGGGAGAAATAGTACCTCGAACACACACTCAGAGAAAAAAACGGGGATCGATATTGATATTTTTTGGTAATGAAATTTGACTGGCAATGAAAATTCAAAATAAACGTCGGTTGAAAAACGTCTCCAAAATTCCCAAAATACTGATGTGTGTTAATATTTATAATTATAGTCTTCACCACTCGTTTCCTGTGTGACAGGAAACGAGATAGACACAGGGTTCCTTTTGAGAATATTCATAGAATCATGTTCGTCCGTCCTTCTGTCCGTCTGTAGATGTTAAATTGTAAACAAAGTACATCGCATTTATGTCGCATTTATGATCCGATTTGGATGAAATTTGGCACAAGTCTCTTATTTGGCCCAATGACGAACCCTATTGAAATTGAAAAAAAATCGGTTCAGATTTAGATATAGCTCCCATATATAGTTTCGTCCGATTTTATGTAAATGGTGCACGAAAGTCTCTATATATCTATAGATTTGCAAGAAATCCGGTATAGCACATTTAGATAAATATCGCATATTTTATTTCATCCAATTTCATATTAATAGTTCTGTTTAATATACCCATAGTGGCGAAGGGTATCATGTAGTAAACGTATATGTGGCGGTATCGTTTTATGGGCGCTGACCCCAAATTGGGTCCATATTAGTAATTTCTAGTACAAGCACAATGTATATTTTTTAATAATTTTTAGTATAATATAAATATATTTTTAGTATAGTTATATGGGGCTACCCTTGGGTCAATATTAATCACTTTTGGTACGAATAATTGTTATACAATGATACCCAAAAATACCAAATTACAGCCAATTCGGTTGAAAAATATGTCCAAAATCCCCAAAAATACCGAATATTGGGGGTAACGTTATTTGGGGACTACCCTGAAACTTGGGTCAATATCAATCATTTTTGTACGAAAATTTGCTATACCATGAGAATATCAAACAACACCCTATTTGGTTGAAAAACGTGTGCAAAATCCCCAATCTACCGAATTTTAGGGGAAGGGAGTACCGTTTTATGGGGGCTATCCTGAAACTTGGGTAAATATTTATGATTTTTAGTACGGAAATTTGATATTCATTGAGAAACCAAAATACCAAATGACACCCCATTTGTTTGAAAACCATGTCCAAAATCCCAATCTACCGAATATTGGGGGATACCGTTATATGGGGTCTACAACAGAGCTCGAATATATCGAACGTTTGGGTAGGGTTGGTCCGATAAGTCCAGTTATCAGGCATTGTGAAAAGTTCGGTTTGGGTTTGGTTGGTGGGTCCAAAATCAAAATTTCGAAGTGGAACCTTTTAATAGGAAGACTGTGTATATATCCTCATTAGCCATAAAGCTGAAGGTATAACCATTTACCATCACATAGCCCCTATATCGTTTGTGTATTTTGAATGTCAACCTCATAGCGAAGGGTATACAAATTCGACCCGGGCGAACTTAACGGCATTCCTTATTCTTCTAACATAATACTAATAATTCCAAGTCTCGTCTTCTTCGTAAAAGAGCTGTCAATCAATCAATTAGTCTGTGACATATGTACGTCATTTTCAAATCCTGTAATTATCTCACAGGATGCCTTATTAGAGACACACAATAACAATGCAAAAAGCTTCGTCTTATCGGCGAATTCTCCATTAAATAAATAAATGATTTATCATTCAATTCAATTGTCGAGGAATGAATTGTAACACATTTTTAAATATCTTTTCTTCCGGCATTTCATAATGGGAACTTTTAATGGCCATTTTTTGTTCCGCATCAGATCCCACACACACAAACAAACTGTAGACGACTAATGTGGAGCGGCAGCCAATTTTCTGCATTGTATTCTCTTGCCCTCATTTTTTTCCACGGCATTTGGAAAGTTTTGCAAACTGCCAAATGGCGGATTGTATCTGGTAGGTGGTGCTGGTGTCAATGGCAAAGCAGAATTGACATCATTAACCGATGCGGACCATATTCAGGTCAAACATGAACAGTAACAAGGGCAACAACAATGACAGCCTTATGGTGACCTAAATTGGCACAGGTAAGTGTTCATCCATTCAGAATGGAATTCATGGTCGGTATTTGAACTGTCAAGGGTGCTTGTCGGATGGCAGGCGTAAAAAGAACGTTAATAGTTTCGCTCAAGTTACAAAAGAATAACAATGGTCAAACACTCGATTGACTCGCAAACATAAAATAAACATTAAAAAGTCATTAATTACAAAGTTTTCCTTTCAATCTCCTACCCTTCGTCCCTCTTTTTTCCTCTCTCACTCTGACTATAACTCAAACTATACTGAACTAAATAAATAAAAAATATGTTACGTTGGGAAACATGAAAACCGGGACATCGTAACTCCACGGATGGTTAACTATCACATCAGACACGGTCATGATGTTGGTGTACTTAATGACCATTGTTTTGTTGTTATTGGCGGAGTACCAACGAACGCCAAAAGGACACTCAGCCGGGTGGAGACGTTTTGTACAAAAACACGCCAGAATAACAATATTGTACCCGACCAGCCACGGCCACTGTCTGGCTGTGTCATAGCTATGCTGAACATAGATTCCTGATAACCTTTGTAAATATTTTTGTAATGATGTATTTGTGTGTGTGTGTGTTTTGTAACAAAACTTTATTTTTTTTTATAAAATTACTTTGAGAATTAATATTAGCGGGTAGTTTTGAACCCATCCTTTGACTTAGATTAAATAAAATAATTAAATTTGTTACATTGTGTCATTTATTTAGTTTATTCTTCTACGTGTCTTCACTCTTGTTGTAGTTGTCATGTCTTTTTGTGTTGGCTCTTTGTTGCTCAAGTTGTTGTTGTTGTTATTAATAAAGGTAAGTTGATTAATATTTCAGCAACAGAGATACCCGGCACCATTCTTTCCTACATTCTTCGGTAATCGCCATCCCTTTGTTGAAGACTGCGGCCATGACAGGTTGACAGGAAAAGGAAACGCCATTAAAAATTAAAGAGGAATTTAATAAATCGAGAGAGGCGAAAACATTCCACGCTATCGGCCTGTCGTTTGTATTAACCGGAAGAAAAGAATAATGCCTTAAAAATAAAGCCCAGTTGGGGATGGGGTAGTGTTATTTTTGGGGTAACCAAAAAGAAAAGGTTGTAGTAAAATGAACTGAACTGTAAGTTAAACATTTGCAAAGCATGCAGTGAACAGAAAAAATAGGTAGCGAAAAATGGGCAAAACATAATGAAGGCTCAAATTGTTTGGCACAGTTATACGAGTATGAGAAACAGGTGGCCTGTGTTTCGGTTCACTTTCACAGTTTTTGAAACGAGTTCAGCTACATTATGTGTCCAAAAGGTTAAGATGTCTGGTGAATTAAATTGGACATATTAATTGTTGATCACAAATGCGGTCCTCAAATGCTGAAAATTTGGCGGAAACCATATATGGGGCATACCTAAAGGTGCCGATATTGATAATTTTGGTAGAAATGTGAGTTCAAGTTACAGTCTATCAATAATGCTAAATGTTTTAAAACATTGATAAAAATAAAATTTTCTTAAGGGGACTCCCCATTCTCGGGGTCAAAATCTTTTTTGATTTAATTCGAATCTACACTAATTCAAGAATGTCCCTACAAAATTTTAAGTGAAAATCTCAAAAACTCTTGAAGATTGTGTGGCTTCTCAAACTTTAAACGCGTTTTTCTCTAAACATTGGTTTGCGAATGGCGGGCACGATAACTCAAAAACTAATAACCCAATCAATTTTTACACGTTTCTCTGTGAGTGTATGACTATCGTATGTACTAGGATGAAGCCAATCCGTGAAAATCTTTCTTATTTTTATACCCTTCACCACACTGTGGTACAGGGTATTATATCTTTGTGCATATGTTTGTAACAGGCAAAAGGAAACAAGATAGAACGAGATAGATTTGAGAATATGCATAGAATCACTTTCAGAGCCGATTTATGCATGTCCGTCCGTCCGTCTGTAGATGTTAAATTGTAAACAAAGTACAGGTCGCATTTATAATCCGAATTGGATGAAATTTGGCACAGCTCATTTGTTTGGTCCAAGGACGAAGCTTATTGAAATTGGGAAAAATCGGTTCAGATTTAGATAGAGCTCCCACATATATTTTCGTTCGATTTAATGTAAACGGTCCCTATATATCTTTCGATTTGCACGAAAATTGGCACAGCGTAATGAATAAGGTCTAGAATGATGTATGCCAAGTTTCGTGAAAATCGGTTCAGATTTAGATATAGCTCCCATATATATCTTCGTCCGATTTAAGGTAAGTTGTGTACAAAAGTCCCTATATATCTTTCGATTTGCACGAAATTTGGCACAGCGTAATGAATTAGGTTTAGAATGATGTGTGTTAAGTTTCGTGAAAATCGGTTTAGATTTAGATATAGCTCCCATATATATCTTCGTCCGATTTAAGGTAAATTAAGTTTAGAATGATGTGTGCAAAGTTTTGTGGCAATCGGTACAAATTTAGATTTAGCTCTCATATATATCTTCGCCCGATTTTAGGTAAATAGTCCACTAAAGTCCCTGGAAATCTTTTGGTATAGCGTACTGAATTTAGTCTAGAATGATGTGTGCAAAGTTTCGTGACAATCGGTTCAGATTTAGATATAGCTCCCATATATATTTTCATCCGATTTAAGGTAATTGATGTACCAAAGGCCCTATATATCTTTCGATTTGCACGAATTTTGGTATAGGGTACGTTGGTCAGCTAAGTACTTCGCTTTGTTACAAGAGATATTTGGGTTTGAAAGGTTTTTTGTATAGAAGCAATAGCTTCTGGAATATATATATAAAAATATAGGGAACTGATGAGGATCAGTGGCGTGATTCGAAACTATAGTCTTCCCTGCCTTTCCCCTCGGCAATCAATGCCATACATTCCCCACTAATAAATAGTTGTTTTTTAAAAAAACAAAATACAAATGGTATCCCAAATAAACCGCCAACACTACTGAAGTACTGAATTAAGTCTAAAATGATGTTGCTAAGCTGCGTGAAAAGATCCATAGCAAGGCCGAATGATACAACGTACTGAAGTAATATAAATTAGTCTCTGGCAATTTTCCCTGAAATCGGTTCAGATATAGATATATAACAAAAACGCGTCGTCTGTTGAAATACATATGTAGAATATACCCAAAGTGGTGAAGGGTATCATATAGTCGGCCCAGCCCGACTTTACTACTTTCCTCACTGGTTTCTGTTGACAACAATTTATGTAAAAATCTAATTTTTAGTCGATTTTGCAACAGTCGGTAAAAGCCGAAAATCGATTTTGAACAGTTTTGATAAAATCGAAAAATCGAGTCAAAGGCAAAAATCGAAAAGTTTAAAAATCGACTTTTTGCACGACTACATATCACTAGAAAGGCTGAGCTATGTTTTTGTCGACTAAGTGGTATCATTCTGCTCTAATTACACTGTGGTACAAAATAACAAACATTTTTTTTCAGGGGTTCTAATGTACCAATTCTGTTTAGTTGGAGTCCCTGGAGCACGGGTCACTTCGAAAATTAATTTTATAACGGTAAATATAGAGAAAAACGTGGTTTCATGGATTTTCAATTTGAAACTCGAATAACTTCTTTTATTTCTAACGGATTTATATTATTCTTTTTTTCTTTCCTTTCAAACAAGACATATATTTGGCAAATCGGTTGAGGATTGGCTGAGTTACAGCGGTTGAAATGTGAAAAAATACGCATAAAATTACAAGATGTATTTTTCTTCGGACTGTACGATGAAATTATGATATCAAGCCGTATAAGTTTTATTATATTACGGGGAAGAAAATTAAATAAGCTTTCAAAAATAAGAAAAATCAAAAAAATCGGCTAAAAATGGATGACTTATACACATTTTTGTATTGATTCTATGCATATTCTCTAAAGGAAATAGGGGTCTATCTCGTTTTCGTTTACCTGTTAAGAACATAACAGTTTGTAACAGGCAGTTCCTGACGATAGTACCCGAGCATGTACTGCATCGTCAACATGTGATTGAGTCGATAGACGGGTAGGTCTGCATATTCTTCCACTGCGTATCATTTACATTCGCGAACCACACTGGCGTCGCATAGCTTACCACTGACCGGTCTATTGCTTTATAAGAGGTCAACAAGGTTTTTTTGCTAGCGCCCCAAGTGCTGCCGGCTACCGACTTGATGACCTTGTTCATACTTCTCAGCTTATCGCATAAAGCAGTGGTTCCCAGTATTTTAGAGTAGTTGGTGGTCGGAATCAGTTCTCCATCCACGATTATGTTCAGTGAGGTAGTTTGTGGTCGGAATCAGTTCTCCATCGACCATTATGAACAGTGTGGCTGCTGATTTTGTGGCGGATATTTCCATATTCCTCAGATGGAAGAAATTTACAAGATCAGCTATGTATATGTTTAACTTCTCACAAATGTCATCAATAATGGGATCCGACGCCATGATCGTACAATCATCCGCATCCATTACAATCTCTATGCCGTCCGGTGGTTGTGGAATATCAGAAAAGTAGAGGCTAAACAGTTCCGGACATATCACCCCTCCTTGGGGAACTTCCTGTTTCACTTTACGGGGTTTAGACTTCCTGTTTCTGAATTCTACATACTGAATCAACATATAGTTGATTATCCAAAGTTTCAAACACGGTCCGAGATTTGTCTTCTCTGTATCTTCGAACAGATTGGCATGGTCGACGATAGGTCAAGTGCCACCATAAATGTTCGGTTGCACGGTCTGTTTTGGTTAAGTCTTCTGCTAATATGTGTGGAAATGGCGTGTAATGCTGTCGTCGTGCTGTGCGTCTTACGGAATTCATGTTGGTGTTGGGCAAATGGAAAACTGTTTTTCAACGATGGAAGAAGTAGTAGCGGCCCATGTGTCTTTGCTACCGGCGACAGGAGTGAAATCAGCCTGAAGGATTTGCCCCTGCTGGCATCCTTGCAAGGCTTCAGTAGTGGGACCACCCTGCCTATTTTCCAGGTTTCAGGAAGTATGTGTGTGGTTAACGACAAGTTGAGGGCTGATGTTAAATACTCAACTTCGGGTTCATCCATTATGGTCCATGAGT
Organism: Musca vetustissima; assembly: GCF_032173495.1. Lineage (NCBI taxonomy): Eukaryota > Metazoa > Arthropoda > Insecta > Diptera > Muscidae > Musca > Musca vetustissima. The sequence continues at coordinate 24,487 of NW_026877906.1, read as the reverse complement.
TTATGGTCGGGAACAGCTGGTGCAGACCGTGAAGCGAAGATAACGAAATGCTGGAAATTTCCCAAACCTTCTAACCTAATTCTTGGAAAATTATTCTATTGATGACCTGAATGACATTAGGGAGGTGTGGATTAAAAGTTTTGACATTAGGGAGGTGTGAATTAAAAGTTTTGAGGGACAATTCTGAGAATTTAGAGGTAGAGAAAGACCAATATCAAGATTTTTCTTCTGACTTATTTCCTTTCTACAATGCACAACATATTGGTCTTAGCTGAATAGATCTAGTTTTGTGTACCCATTAGTCTGTCCATTCCATCGTTTGCCTATTATAAATTGTAATGAATGAGAGGCCACAATTGTGGCTAGATGGGGCAGATTTCGGATGTAGGTCCGGTTCTGTCCATTATATCATTCACTAATTATTGGGTTTCCGAACAAATTTAAGCTTTAATGTATTTGCAAGCAAATACTCATATATACAATGTGTATACAGAATATATAACATTATACACATTGTCTCAAAAGTTTTTCCATGCCGATATTTCTCTTTTGTGTCTGAATAGTTATGAGTTTGGCCTTGAAAAAAGAAATAAATCTTAATTCATCATTGAGGTGTACTCTACGATGGCATTTGGGTTTTGTTATGATGTTTAGACATTGTGTTATGATGTTTATGTTATATTTAGACAAAGGTGGCCAGACATTTCCATTGATTCGTTAATATTGATTCGCTAACCGTTTTAAACATAATTTATTTTTATTTTGAATTATTACCATTTTGTAATGTGCTTTATTTTTATTAATTCCTATAAAAAAGTTAGCTGCATTTAATTCGGCTTCGACATTGCAAACATGTTTGTTCATACTTCAGTAAATTAGTTGTACAAATAAACAAAAGGAAAACTTTTAAACATCAACAAAGAAATTGCTCCTCCACACGTTCAGTCATGTCTGAGAACGGCAGGTGAGGGTGGTGCCAGTTGCCATTGAAATTTTCTGTAGCCGGTATCGGTAAATTCAAAGTGATGTTTTCTTGTTGCATTATACTAGACATCAGACGTCTTGAGTTGTTTGACTCAAAAGTATGAAACCCGTCAGATTTTAGCCTAGTCATGTTTAATATTTCTTTATCGACAATCGACATAAGAAATAAGAGGTGAATGGATGGAGAAGTGGACAATTGTTGGTGGTTATGGAAATGTACAATGATTTGTCAATCAACGCGTTTATATTTTCATTTCTTACATTTTCTTTGATTTCCAAACGGTGACAGTTACGTTATCTGTCACCGTTTGGAAATCATGTGAAGTCTAACGTAATATAAAGAAATGAGTCCAGATGCTAGTATTTTTAATAGCATGTTTTTGCAGTTTATAGTGTGACCAAACAAAAACGTTCAAAAATCAGATGCACTATGCCATCTATGAAAGAAGAAAGTTAAAAATTGTCAGTCGGTGTTGCCGATAGATTTAAACCCTCAGCCTATGGTTTGTGGAAGTTTTGGGAATTACACACAGGTATTATATAAGGTATATGTTTTTATCAAAGATGTTTTGAATTTAATTTTGATTAAATTGGTTATTAAACTAGCTTTTAATGTAAACATTAATCCTTTTTGGGATCAAGGCTAGGTAAAAATAATAGGTTTTGCAAAGTTTGGTTCTTTTCACCTGATATTGACCATTTGTAGGAAAGGTACCCGGAGAGTTAGACCAATGGGTTCCATCTTCGGACTTGATCTAGTCTTGGTAAATATAATAGTTTGTACAACGTTTGGTTTAACTCGGACAGTCCGTTCGTAAGATATAATAAAATTATTTTTTGCACAGTTTTAACCATTTTGTCGGGGACGTACCAGAAGGAGTGGACCGAAACATTACGATCTGCAAAGTTTGGATGAAATCGGTCACTCGATCGAGGCACATTTTGCCGTAGGTAAGCCAGCATTAGCCATAAGGCTGAGGGTATACAAATTCCAAAATGTTTGTCCGGACTCACCACAATTAGGTATTTTAATTTTATGAGAAAACTTGGCTACGGCCTTGAACGAAATTAGGGCAGGACCTTTATATGAGGGCTATAACATTGATATTTATGAAGAAAGTTTGCCAGTGGGTCTATTATCCTCAGAAAATCCAAAATGCCTACTAATATCCATGTCGCTTGAAATATTAGGCTTGATCCATATGAAGCGGGGCTATCGGCGGAGGCTATCAAAACAAGAATTTGACATCTAAAGGTATCATTAATTTTCGGTACGTTAAAGATTCTAGGCCACTTTTTAAAAATGATTGTCTGTAATTTGATAATTAATTGTTGGAAACATTTGATATTTAATTATTGACTCAAATGATATGAAATTTCGCTAACCTCACTTATTTGGCCTAAGGGCCCTTTTATTTTTGGAGAAAATAGGGTCAGATTTAGATATAGCTCAGATTTACATGTAGCTACCATATGTATATGTTTTCGTTCGATTTTAAGTAAATGGTGAAAAAAAAACAATCACAGGAACTAACCTATACTGTCGAGACTTCAGTAGGCCAATTCTACGAATGCAACAGACGACTAAATCGCTTTAGAATTATTAGGATATAAATTAACTATTTCGAGAGAGATTTAGTACACAATTTTCCAAATTACATCGAACTCGGTTGAACACGCGCTCAAAAACTCCAAAATATCGAAAAATTGGGGTGCCGATATATGGAGGATACCAAAAAATGAACCTATATTTATAATTTTGAATGGGGAAATTTTGTACCTAAAGGAAACCGTTGCATTAAATTTCGATTGGAAAGCCGCTCAAGAATCCCAAAATATCGAAAAAGGGGAGGGGGTACCCTGTTATGGGGGCTATGCCTAAACTTTGACCGATATAGCACATCTTCGAACTTGACCTGTCTGCAGACAAAGGACAACTCTATGTTGGCAACAAATGTTGGCGATCTATCTCAGTTCGTTTAGACGGACATCTCTAAATCGTCATAGAATTGTACGCAAATCAAGAATATACATATGTATATGGGCAATATTGCCAATTTTTTAATATTCCATTTTGAAAAAATGGGTTTTTTTGTTTTTGTGGCACATCAATGATTTTTGGCACACATATAGAGAAAAAAGTTCTGACTCCGAAACCGTTCGCGATCAAATTTTTGGTTGATGCGCGCAAAAGTGATCGAGGTTTTAATTTTGGGCATAAGAAAAAAATCTTAAAATTGCGCCGTTTATTATGTTGACCAAAAACGTTAATATATATCTTCCTCCGTAAAATAAAAAGATGAATATATTATAATAATCACGATAAAGTTGCTCATCTTCGCGAAATATGTGAAAAATAAAAAAAATATAGGAGATTACATCAATGTTTTCATTATATTAATGACATACACACACCTAAAAATTAATTTAAAAATATCTACATGATCTAAACACCACGATGAATCAAATGATATCAAAATCACACAAATCCGTGTAGCGGTTTGTAAATCACAGCGACAACAAAACAAGATATTGAGGAAAAATATTTGTTTATGGTTTGAAAAAAATATCATCATTTTTATTTTTATACCCTACACAACTATGTTGTCAGGGTATTATAGCTTTATGCAGCCCCAAGAGTTTGTAACGCCGCGAAATATATTTAATTATACCGATCGTCATATCTCGACTAGCTGAGTCGATCTAACATGTGTGTCCGTCCGTCCGTCTGTCCATTATATTTTGTAAACACGATACAGGCCACAGTTATGGACCAATCTTCACGAAATTTTGTATGTAGGATGGGTTCTGGCCAATGAAGACCCCTATTGTTTTTTTGGTAAAGATCGGTTAATATTTAGGGGATGAAATGGACCAAAAATGGACCCTGACTTTTGTGTGAAAAATGACAAAATTTGGATTCTATGGCGTATATATTTACTCCTAAAGGACATAGACCCGAGAAGTTGATAGTATATTCAAGAGGAGTGGCTGACCATTAAATTGATACCAATTATATTGTCGTATGTTCTCAGATGTGGGAGTTACACTTAAATATTTACAGGTGCTTACGTATTCAGATATTATATAGTAAGCCTTAAGATGTGCTGTTGACCTCTAATCGAGCAAGAGGGTGGAAATGTCACGAAATATTTCTAAGGCTCGGAATAAACTTCTTTAGAAATTTAGAACTCCGTCGTAGCTGTGTAGGGTATCGTATGGTCGGCCCGGTCGGACAATACTGCTCCGCTCACTGGTTTATAATTTTATACAAGAAATTTCAGAAAAAATCTTGGGGTTATTCTGCTGCTTTACCCGAATTTCCCCGAAAAATGTACATATATAATAATAATCACTTTTTGTGTATAAGTATACGCCTTGCGGATTATATCAAGACCCTTCCGATAAACTTGGGGTTCTATAAATAGGAATAAATCTTAAAATAAAATAATATTATGAAATATACATTTTAAATTGCGTCTAAATCGCGTAATTCTCAAAATTATTTGATGCGCATGCGGTTTCCAGGAAGTACTGAAGTGTATCTTCCAATCCATGTATATTTTGTGAAATTTCATTTGACGGGTAAGATGTGCCACACGTTGCAATGAATTACCCAAAAACTTGTAAAACGCGAATAATTTCTGAAAACTCCATATGCCATTAACGCGCATCCGATTTCAGCGTGCACCCTAAAAAAATACATCGATCTATACCGATTTCAATGTGGTCCATTAAGAACCATGGATGTGCCAGCTCACACCATTTATACCCTTCACCACGCTGTGGTACAGGGTATTATGTCTTTGTGCATATGTTTGTAACAGGCAAAAGGAAACGATAATATGTATAGAATCACCTTCTGAGTCGATTTATGCATGTCCGTCCGTCTGTCCGTCTGTAAATGTTAAATTGTAAACAAAGTACATGTCGCATTTATGATCCGATTTGGATGAAATTGGAAAAAATCGGTTCAGATTTAGATATAGCTCCCATATAGATTTTCGTCCGATTTAAGGTAAATGGAGCACCAAAGTCCCTCTATATCTTTCGATTTGCGCGAAATTTGGCACATAGTATGAATTATGTGCAGAATGATGTGTGCCAAGTTTCGAGAAAATCGGTTCAGATTTAGATATAGCTCCCATATATAGTTTCGTCCGATTTAAGGTAAATTGTGAAATTTGGCATAGTATACTAAATTGAGTCTATAATAATGTGTGCTAAGTTTTGTGAAAATCGATTCAGATTTAGATATAGCTCCCATATATATTTTCGTCTGATTTAATGTAAATGGTGTACCAAAGTCCCTATTTATCATTCGATTTGCACCAAAGTCCCTATTTATCACTCGATTTGCAATTTTGCACAGCGTACTGAATTATGGCTAGAACGATGTGTGTTAATTTTCGTGAAAATCGGTTTAGATTTAGATATAGCTCCCATATATATTTTCGTCTGATTTAATGAAATTTGGGTGTTAAGTTTCGTGAAAATCGGTCCAGATTTAGATGGGAGCTATATCTAAATCTGGACCGATTTTCACGAAAATTAACACACATCGTTCTAGCCATAATTCAGTACGCTGTGCAAAATTGCAAATCGAGTGATAAATAGGGACTTTGGTGCAAATATATATTTTCGTTCGATTTTATGTAAATGGTGCACTAAAGTTCCTGAATATCCTACGATTTCCACGAAATTTGGCATACCGTAATGATTTAGGTCTAGAATGATGTGTGTTTAGTTTAGTGAAAATCGGTCAATATTTAGATATAGCTATTTCGTCCGATTTAAAGTAAATGGTGTCGTCCGATTTTACACAAAATTGACACAAATTTTGCACAACGTACTGAAGTTAGAATAACCTAGAAGTTGGATATAAATGCTTCATCAAGGTGGGTTCAATCGGTACAAAATTTTGCACTACGTACTGAAGTTACTATAACATAATGTGTGGCAAGTTTAGTTGAAATCGGTTAATTTTTAAATTAATTTACATAATTTTGTCCCTGGTCCTTCAAAAATTTTACGACTGTTAGGATTCAATCGTTAGATATACCCAAAGTGGTGAAGGGTATCATATAGTCGGCCCCGTCCGACTTTACTGCTTTCCTTACTGGTTTTGAGATAAATTTGGTACATCTCTCTTTCGGCGGAAGTTTTTAAAGTTCTCTTTTCGAAAAAGATCAAAATCCGTATGAGGTCATTTATTGAAGCGGAAATGATCCACAGAAAACGCAAATAAATCCGCGATATTCTCTAAAACATTTTTTGCCAAATTGCTTGTTTTTGGAAGGCCAGTTCCCGCCGTTCTAGTAGATGGATTTTCACGAAGAAGATTTTATATCATCCGAAACGTAAAAAACTTTATAGATCGCGGGTACCCATATCATTCAGTTGACAGATATAAAAATTTGGCCCGAAAAATAGGTTTTTTAGAAATTTGATCGCACAAAATTCGCACCTTCGGATGAGTATTACTCTGAAGCTGTGCATACTACATACACAAAACACATATCAAATAACGCAGAGTCGCGACTACAATAATCTTATAATCGATTTTTAGATATTCCTGTTTGCGTATTAAAGCTAGAAGTAAAATTAAAAAAAAAACACTCAAAATCGAGCTTCAAAATGTCATCATCATTTAAAGGTAGATGCAGTTAAAATTTTGAAAAATGATACATAAGGGGCGTAGTCCCCATTTTGTTGGCTACTGGTTTTACTTTGACACGAAGGCCGTGAAATGAGTGGCTTAATCACAAATCGATAGAGAACATAAAAAAAACTGGTTCGCCTCAACCTGTTTTTACACATTTTTTTACATTAAAGTAGACAGCTTCCACCAAAATACAGTTCGGAGGTCAATATCATGAGCAGTTTGCAACGACAGATCAATTAACCCAAGAGTATTCACTTTTTTTCATATACTTATGTAATTCCCGAGTTATAAAGGGGCGAACCTCCGCTTCAGCTATGTTAAACAATTGGCAATATTGCCCATATACTTTATGGGTTCGATGAGTTATGTTTATTTTGATGCATTACAAACGGAAAAACGAACGAAAATCGATCAAACGTCATATATGAAATTTGAATATAATGGATTTTTTATCATATCAAGTCTAACAAAATTCAAGATTAACAGATTTTTATTTTATTTAAACATTTAAATCAAATTAAAGGGATTTAATTAAATTTGTAAATTTTCATTATTTTGTATTTCTATTTTTCTTATACATACTGCCAAGAAATATGTATATATACTATCCAATATGTGGCTGAGACTATAGATATGTATATTGTACACACAACCCTACATACGTATTGTAAGTACTTGAGGGTGTTCAGTTGGCTAACAACACACACCCACACATGCAGAAAACTTTCAAGGTCACTTGCAAATTAACAAAAGTAATAGCCGGCAAAAAATTGCTGTTATATTTTGTTTCTATTCATCACCATTCTGTCAGAACTCTTGAGTTTCTTTTTTTTGCAACGGACGACCAAACGAATAGACAAGTTGTGTGGTATGGCAATACACAGTGTAACGACGCTGGATGAAAATTGTGAATTTTTTGGAATTTTTTTTATTAGATTTCAGTTAATAAAGAACTTAGTTCACATAAAAATTAATTTCACTTTCACTTGTGTGACACATGATTTGTTTTCCGAATTTTCCAAATTTTCTATAAAATAACATCACTGTGCTACCATCCATGGTTTATGGCATATTGTATGGGGCAATAGGGCAGAAACAAAAATCAATATCCTCTCAAAAGAATGCGTTTGCTATTTCCACTTGTCATAGTTAAAAGTGGGATGGAAAAATTCACTCTGAATTTTCAACATGTATCGTATAATCAATGAAAATTCTACATAGCAAAAAAAAAAGAATATTTTGTAAATATTGAAAAAAATATCGATAAAACTAATGAAGTGTCAGAATGTCAATTCATCAGTTCCAGTTGAAGAAAACAGAGAGATAGATAATAGAAGATTAGCAACTGTTTGGAACTTCATTAAAAAATCTCATACAAACTATTTCCGCCAAATGATTAATGATTTCATCATCGTTGTCACGAACAGATGGTTTATTTTTTCTTTTTGCATATGTTGTTTTATATATTCGTAGTGAATGCAAATAAGGAAAGTGATGAAGAATATAGGGGGATTTGTGTTATAATAAGAAAATATATACATATGCATGTGTGGGAGACATTTTCGATACTAGTTTATTTAAAACTTGAATATAGTAAGGTGACATTAAAGACAAGGACAGTTAGTCACCAATTTATGGGAAGTATACCAAATAGGGGACTTGGATAGACATTTTTATGAAGCGATTGTTCTAAACGATAATGCATACGAAATATAAATATCAGCAATTTTAAATTGTGATTTTTTTCCTAATATCGCAAAGTCCCAAAAAGTGGGTCGATATTACATTAGGATATTACAAATGTTTATAAAATCCTCAACATACTGCAATTTATAAGGAATAGTTATATGAGGCTATATCCAAAGGCCCAATATTGATTACTATATTATATTGCACATTCCCAACACGCGAAACAAATCAGTTAACAATCTTAATATATAAAAGAGATCATCGCCCAGACGAAACGGCAAAAGCTAAAAGTTTGAAATTTTGTGTGTGGCTTATTGTTGGTGTGTAGGCGTGGTTTTTGGAAATTCGAACTAGAAGGGTACGAAAAGTACTAAAATGTACCAAATATGGTACCCTTTGTATTAGGCGAACGGGAAGAGATAGAATTCTGAAATTTGGATAACTTATGGAAAGTTAGAAAGATGTACAAAAGGGTTTTTGAAAATTCGACCTAAAAGTGTACGAAAAGTACTAAAGTTTACTAAATTTAGTTATCTAGAATCTTGAAATGTTATGGGGAATTAAGGTTGAGAAGTGGTGTTGATGTATGGAAATGGTTTATGAAATTAGTACATTTTTATATAAAAAATACAAAATAGTACTAAATTTGGTACTATTTCCGTTTAAATGAGTGTATAGAGATGGATGCCTGAAAATCGGAATTAGGACTACTATTGAGTACAGGATTAAGGTAGTTTTAACAAACCCTACTTATGTGTATGAAAAGTCCTAAATGACACTAAATTTGGTGCAAGTTGAATTTAGGAGAATATATAGAGCTGGAGTTTTCAAATTTGGAATTAAATTGAATGGAGTGTAGGACTGATTATGAAATTTAGTACAATTTGGGTTTTGCTAGAACTGAAAACTTGAAATTTGGAATTGAGATTTCTGCTGAAGATTGAGCTATAAAGACATGTTTGGTAACTCATATGTGTACGAAATGTAGATTTGGTACAATTTGGATTTGGGTGAACGGAGGGAGCTGGAAACCTAAAATTTGGACTAATGGTTGATGTTGGAATATAAAATTGAGATGGCACAACTTGATTACGTGTGAACGGATAGAGCTGGACTCCAGAATTTTGGAAGATATTCTGAAATGTTGAATTAATATTACAGTTGGATTGCAGAATTGAGATATGTCGGTAGTTACGTAGTCATTATGTGTACGAAATGGTACAAAATTTAGTATAATTTTGATTAGAGTTAACGTAAATTTGGAATGAAAATTACAGAATTAAGGAAGTATTGGTATATCGTACTTATGGATACGAGAAGCACTATATGGTACTAAATATGGTACAATTCGTTTTGTGTGAACGAGTTTCATAAAATTTGGACTTAAAAATAAGGTTGGAGTGTAGGATGAGACATGGAGGTAGTTTTAAAAGTGCGTAATTATATGTACTAAATGGTACTATGTTTAATACAACTTAGATTTGAGTGAAAGGATATAGATGGATGGATTTGAAAATAAAGTTACTCTTATAGCAAAGGATTGAGACCGTGTTGGAAATTCGAACTCATAAGTACGAAAAGTACTAAATGGTACTAAATATGGTACAATTTGGATCTATGTGAACGGAAATGGCTGTTATCCTGAAATTTATGAATAAAATTACTGTTTCAGTGTGGAATTGAGGCAGTTTTAGAAACTCGTACTTACGTATACGAAAAGTAATAAATGGTACTAAATTTGTTGGTGAAATGTTGACTTAAGGTTATTATTGGAGTGCATGACTGAGGTATTTTTGGAAATTCGTACTTTGGGTACGAGAAGCACAAAATTTGGTACAATTTGGACTTTAGTGAACGTTGTAACTTAGGTTACTCTGGAAGTGTAGGAAAAGTACAGAATGCACATATAGAGCTGAAATTCCTAAATTTGGACTTACGATCGAAAGCAAGTTTGGAATATTGATATTGGTTTGGTATATGGGTACGAAAAGTACAGAATGGTACCAAATCTGGAATAATTTGGTTTTTAATGAACAGACAGAGGTGGAATTCTTAAATTTGGACTATTTGAAAGAAGGATTGAGGTACATTTGTTGGTGTAAGTAAGGTTACTTTTAGAGTGTAGGATTGATGTAGTTTTAGAAATTCTTACTTATGAGTATGAAAATTACTAAATGGTACTAAATTAGAAACAATTTGGATTTGGTTGAATCCTGAGATTTAGAATTTAGTTTACTTTTGAAGTGTAGTATTGAGCTATGTAAACTCGGAGTTTTGTATACCAATAGTAAGTAGAATAGAAAATTCACTAAATTTTGAACAATTTGGATTTGGGTAACGGAGAGAGCTGGAAACCTAAAATTTAGAGCGTTGGTCACTGACAGAGAGTTAGAAAGAAGGACCAAAGGGTTTTTGGTACTAATTGGTACTAAATTTAGTGGTGGTGATGGTATAGAGGTAATCTTGAAAATTTATATTTATGTGTTCGAAAAGTTCTAAATGGAACTACATGTGGAACCTGTAGAACTATAGTACAACAAATTGTTATTATTATTATATTATTGACTATTGGGAACATACCATCACCAACGTACCTAGGTTTTATTTCGGGGGTTGGGTGGAAGCAGCTGGTTCAATATGAAAATTGTCATTGCAGAAAAAAATGTATGAGTTTGAACGTCCCTGGAGGCTATACCTAATACGGGAACATTTGTAGTTATCAGTATATGACGTTGTGACTAATTGAGGACTGATATAGCTCAATTTCGAAACTAAAATTAAACAAATACGGAAAAATAGGAGAACCTCTATATGGGGGCTACCAGAAAAAGTGGACCTATATATAAATTTTTAGTGGTGATATTTGGTACCCAAAAATAACTAAATATAGCAAACTCCAGCGAATTTGGTTGGAAAGAGCGAACTTGACCTGTCAACAGACAAAAGACTTTGCCAATTTTGGCGATATATCTCAATTCGTTTTGACGCTAAAGCATCCAGTAGCATCTTTTCAAATTTTTAAAGGGTGTGAAGAAAAAAGTTCCCGGAAAATTTTTCACGAAATGTTATGGAATAAACCCTACAGAGAGACATTTTGACGTCGGGCACGTTTTCCATCGAATTGACCACAAATATACATCTCATAAAAGTTGGGTAAAAAGTTCCGACCGGCCGAACTTTTAGATTTTTTAATTGTTTACATATGCTCTGAAACTTGTTTACATTCGGAAATCAACCCATAGCGTGATACATTTTAATATTTCCACATTGACGAAATCGAAATAATAACCAAAATATAAACTAATTTCAGAAAAAAGATAAAGATCCTAAAAAAGGTGATACATTACTTTTTTGGTGATAAAAGTGCTATGTTACAACCGGTGTTGCAACGGTTGTAACATATAGGCGGCAAAAAACAAATGCAGGTCTTTCATTTATCCTCTCTATCCTTCGATTACAATCGATTAGGAATAATAATTTGAATATAGTAGTAGTAGAGCAAATCTCCCTATCAAAAATTATCAAAACTAGTCTACTATTTCGGATATCGGGTCTACCCAAAACCTAAATCCTAACGATATATCCCAAATATTAGACACGGTTTTTGGGTAGAAAATCTCCATAGAAAATTTTGATTTCTATTTATTTTTTTGGTTTGTGATCTCTTTATTGGAGCTGAGAGTTTTACTAGTTTCAGATTTATAGGAGAGTAGAAAAAAATTGTGAAAGTAGTAGATCTCTCCAGGTCCATAAATAAACCAAAGCAATGTTGGCCTCTAAAAGGATTTAAGGGATTTTAACATTAGTCAATCCTTAGCTCAGACGTCCGCCTGAAGATCTAATTTTAGTGTGAATAACTTAACTTGCATGGGAATGTTATGGACATGGCACTCCTGTCCAAACATAAGAATATAACGCAGATAGATAAGAAAGTTTGTATTCTCCAAAATGTTTATTACTGAAAATGAATTTGAATGTAATCATGCCTTTTCCATAATCGTCCCTACTTAAGTTTCCAGAGTAGTGGTAACAACAGCATATCAATATTTTCCTACATATATCAATATTTTTTCAACACTTCTCGGCATCAATAATTTCACTTATTTTAGTTTTGTTCCACACAAAAAAGATGACATAAGAAATCTTGAAGCATCTTACATTTGACATTAATCCATTCAGAAATATTGTCCCCATCCTCCTTCTATCAAATGTTAAAATATAAAATAACAGAGAATATCCTCTTAGTGGTTTTGTGGTTGTCCTTGTTTGGCGAAATATTTGCCTAAAATAAAAATGCATCAATATGCCAAAAAATGTCCTTCGTCAAATTCTATAAAAATAGAACCAGAAACCATTATGACCAAACAAAAAATATATATTGAGGTTTTTTACTTGAATGAATATAAAAGTGTCCTTATAACAGTGACACACATACATACACATGCAATGCTATCTACAACAAGAAAATGTAAGAAAACAAACATACACACGACGAACTCAGTAAACCAAAATGCAAATTGCATTCTTCGATGTGAGGGTGGATGAGTGAATGAGTCTCACAGTTGATGGGTTATTTGGTGACTGAAATGTCGTCATAGGCTACATCAAGGACTTTTTAAAATATGGGGGTCCGATGGATACAAAAAGTAAATATAAAATTATTTTCGACTGAAACGATTCACGAAAAGGTGCCCAAATGAATTCGTGGTTACGACATTCACCCATATGCAAGTAGGACGGTCTTTTTTCTATTACAGTTTAAGTAAATACACTGTACCGTTTTATAGAAGCACCCCTCTCTCTATCGTCGTGTCACTCTAAGTAAATCCATTATTACAGCTTAGGTCCATTAAGCTCCATTAGTTTGTAGTTTGTTGTTGGCCTCTTATGGATTTTTGATGGGTTTTTGTTTTGTCATAAAAGTCGTTGCTTGAAGAATGGGCAGAACTGTTATTATTTTCCATTAGAAGCAGAGCTGTCAATCATTTAGTTATTCGTACAACGGATGTGAGAAATTCCTATCGTACTCAATACGAAATGGGGAAAACATGAATATATACACCCTACAATAAATCGTATAGAAATGGCCGATCGTAGAGAAATCAGTTGTAGAATTTTTGGAGATATAGGTGGTGTTATTATAAGGTTTGAAGGTCAGGCATATTCATTTCCATGGGAATATTAGAAATATGTAAAATATTTTGGTTAGAAAAATTACAAATTAGAAGATTCACATAGAACTTTGAACATACCGACCTATATTGAAATTGTTCTGCGAAGAAGTTATTACACCTCAAAAATACAGAATACCAAAATTCCGCCATTTTGGTTGGAAAATGTGTAGAAGCTAAGTCCAAAAATAGACCTATCGCCAACAGAAATATCCAGGAGTCCGTAATGTCAAAGAAGTCAGCAATGGGTTCTATCTTCGGACTTGATATGGTCTTGGTAAAGCAATGGATTGTGCAACGTTTGATTCCAATCGGACATTCCATTCGCCTGATATTGTATTTAGAAATATTGAAAACTTTGACCCATGGTGGGTCCCATCTTCGGATTTCATTTAGGCTTGATAAAGTAATAGGTTGTGTAAAGATTGGTTCAAATCGGATTGTCCGTTCGTATGATATTATTATACCCTGTGGTGCAGGGTATTATGTCTTTGTGCATATGCTTGTAATAGGCAAAAGTAATTAAGATAGACCCATGGTTCTTTTTGAGAATATGCATAGAACCACTTTCTGAGCCGATTTATGAAACTTGGTACAGCTCATTTATTTGGCCCAAGGAAATTGAAATTGGGGAAAATCGGTTCAGATTTAGATAAAGCTTCCATATATAGTTTCGTCCAAACTCCCAATATTGGTCCGATTGAGACCAACATTTGCACAGATTACTGAATTATGTCCTATCTGATATATGCGAAGTTTTGTTGGAATCGGCTCAGAATTATATATAGTTCCCATATATAGTTTCGTCCAATTTTATGTAAATATTGCTCCAAATATTGGTCCGATTGTGACAAAATTTTGCACAGCGTACTGAAATAGGTCCTAGTTGATATATGCGAAGTTTTGTTGGAATTGGTTCAGATTTGGATATAGCTTCGTCCGATTTTATGTAAATTGATCATCATACTGCCAATATTTTTCCGATTGAGACAAAATTTTGCATAGCGTGTTGAAGTTACTACAGGTTGACATCGGTATTGAAATTACTTCAGGTTGACGTCCGTGAAGTTTTGTTGAAATCGGTTCAGATTGAGATATAGCTCCATATATATTTTCGTCCGATTTTATGTAAATGGAGCAGCATACTGTCTAGGTTTTCCGATTGCGACGAAATTTTGCATAGCGTATTGATGTTACTACAGGTTGATATTCGTAAAGTTTTGTTGAAATAGGTTCAGATTTATATATATTTTTGTCCGGTTTTATGTAAATGGCACACCGAATAGTCTATTCGGTGTGTGTAATTTAATCTAGAATGCTTTTTGTTAAGTTTGAAATTGGTGCAGATTCAAATCTGATCCTGTTCTATTAGCTCCCTCATATATGTATACCCTTCACCACACTGTGGTACAGGGTATGTGCATATGTTTGTAACAGGCAAAAGGAAACGAGATAGACACATGGTTCCTTTTGAGAATATGCATAGAATCACTTTCTAAGTCGATTTATGCATGTCCGTCCGTCTGTCTGTCCATGTTAAATTGTAAACAAAGTACAGGTCGCATTTATAATCCGAATTGGATGAAATTTGGCACAGCTCATTTGTTTGGCCCAAGGACGAACCCTATTGAAATTGGAAAAAATCGGTTCAGATTTAGATATAGCTCCCATATATATATTTAACCGATTTAATGTAAACGGTCCCTATATATCTTTCGATTTGCACGAAATTTGGTACAGCCTAATCATTTAGGTCTAGAATGATGTCTGCCAAGTTTCGTGAAAATCGGTCAAGATTTAGATATAGCTCCCATATATAGTTTCGTCCGATTTCATGTAAATGGTGCACCAAAGTCCCTATATATCATTCGATTTGCACGAAATTTGGCATAACGTATTGAATTAAGCCTAGAGTGATGTCTGCCAAGTTTCGAGAATATCGGTCCAGATTTAGATATAGCTCCCATATATAGTTTCGTCCGATTTCATGTAAATGGTGCCCCAAAGTCCCTATATATCTTTCGATTTGCACGAAATTTGGCATAACGTATTGAATTAAGCCTAGAGTGATGTCTGCCAAGTTTCGAGAATATCGGTCCAGATTTAGATATAGCTCCCATATATAGTTTCGTCCGATTTCATGTAAATGGTGCCCCAAAGTCCCTATATATCTTTCGATTTGCAAAAAATTTGGCATAACGCACTGAATTGAGCCTAGAATGATGTCTGCCAAGGTTTGAGAAAATCGGTTCAGATTTAGATATACCTCCCATATATAGTTTCGTCCGATTTCCTGTAAATGGTGCCCCAAAGTCCCTTTATATCTTTCGATTTGCACGAAATTTGGAATATCGTACTGAATTAAGCCTAGAGTGATATCTGCCAAGTTTCGAGAAAATCGGTCCAGATTTAGTAAATTTAAATGGTGCCATAAAGTCCCTATATGTCTTTCGATTTGGACGAAATTTGGCATAACGTACTGAATTGAGCCTAGAGTGATGTCTGCCAAGTTTCGAGACAATCGTCCGATTTCGTCCGATTTCATGTAAATAGTGCACCAAAGTCACTATATATCTTTCGAAATTTGGCATAACGTACTGAATTGAGCATAGAGTGATGTCTGCCTTGTTTCGTGAAAATCGGTCCAGATTTAGATATAGCTACCTTTTATTATAGAATTTGACGCACCAAGGAACCAGTGGACTGATAGGAACAAAACGTTCTGAAATTAGTATAACCTAACCTGTGACAAGTTTGTTTGAAATCGCTTAATATTTGGATAGAGCTTTCATATATATTTTCGCCCGATTTCAAGTAAATTGGGCATCAAACTCCTCAGTTAATCAGATTGACATCAAATTTTGCACAACTTACTAAATTGAGCATAGAATTACGTAGTTGCGATTTGTAGAAGTACAGACATAGCCCAACGGATGACCTATTTAGATTTGTTTGAAGTCGATTTACATACTTTATGGATAGATCTAGGTAGATTCACATTTAGATAAATATCACATATTTTATTTCATCCAATTTCATGTTAATAGTCCTGTTTAATATACCCATAGTGGTGAAGGGTATCATATAGTCGGCCCCGTCCGACTTTACTACTTTCCTTACTGGTTTTGCACCGATTTTATGCAAATAGAGGAGCCACTATTTGTTCGCTTTACATGAAATATTGCATAGCTTATTGGATGGAAGTCGTGTCAGGTTTAGATATAGTCCACTTAGGACGAATTAGGGTCCCATCTGACTTTTGAACTTTCCTTACTGGTTATAAAATAAGTTTATTTTACAATTTTGACCATTTCGATATGCCACATTTTCACTGAGGGTATAATTAATTTTTTTTGTTCCAAAATATGACTATGGTTCGACAATATTGCCTTAATTGCGGAGCTTCCATAGCTTGAAATGTAACGCATTGAATAGTCGACCCCACTGTCTTCAACCTCCTATCGTGTTATTTTGTGTCTTCAACATTGTTGCATGTTGTAAAAATGTTCTTTTGTTTGGCTTCTATTTATCGATAGAACACCGACACCCACACACCTAGCCATTGCAGAAACAATCGAACAAGCCATAAATCTTATATCCTTAAGACATGGATGTAGATTGTTTGTTATTACAGGGTCTACAATGAAGGATGGGTGGTTAGATGGATGGCTGGCTGGCTGGTTGGGTGGCTATATTGAAGGCTAGATTATTTCATGAGTGAAAGTGGATGATGTGTGAATGGATGTGAGCGTGTATGTGTGTATGAGTGAGTGAGAATGTGTTTGATATGATTACTGGATAAAATGTTGCAATGTTCATGACATGAACATCAAGGAAGTCGTTGTGTGTCTTGTAATGCCGAAACGATCAATCAAAACAATGTAATTTGTAATGTCTGTTAGGTTTTACTACTGGACTAAGTAGTACGGCAAGAGATGTCGTGTCAGCACTATGGTCTGATAATTGATGAAATTTTAACAATAACGAACTTGTTCTTAATGTTCCCTTAATGAAAATGTGTTCCACTGTGCATAATATGAATGTGAACAAGATTTGTATTACTTGTTCATGTAGAACATATTGCCGAACAATATTATCTACTATGTGTGTGTATGCATTTTGAAACCAGGTCGAATTTTGTTCTTGATTCAATGATTGCTGGGGCAAATGATGAATTACCAAGGCAACTGAATTGGAAATTCATAGAGTGAAAGTAACTGCAAATGCAGGACAAGGTGAACAGAGACGTTCCGAAAACTAGAAACATCAAATTAATCTCGAAACCTAGTTAGAAATATTATCAAATAGTTACTAATATCCTGACTGGCTGTATTTTCCTGAAAATCTTTAGGCATCAATTAATGATCAATGGAAATGGACAAATTTTGTGATTGGTCTGTGCTTGTGCGGAAAGCATAAATTAATTGATTTCGATATGAATATCAATTAATTTTGTACATTTCATTGGAATGGTCATCTAGGAGATTATGATAGCAATATATGTGTGTATGTATGTAGTCTCAAATGTGTTGATTTCTAATAGATCAATCAATTGCAATATACTTCTTTGTTGTTGTTATTGGACAGATTATGGATTACAGAAGTAAAGTTAATGGAAAAATAAAAGTTTTCTAATAGCATTTTTAGTGATTTGTGACATTGTAGAGGAAAGTAAAAAGAGGCAAAGTTTGTAGATACTATAACATCAAACTTTGTCATTAAGGATGATGAAATTGTAAGCTACCTTTAAGAGTTTCTGGAAAACATAGGAACAGTAGAGAGCCACAAAACAATATCAGGGTTTCAAACTATACGGACAAAATTGTCAGTTTTGTATACACTACACAAATATCTGTGATCTCAAATACACCGATCATTACATCTCGACCGGGACCTGGCAAACGAATAGTCATGGATGTTTAGATGATTAACAGGACCAGACTTTTGTGTGAGAAATTACAAAATTGGCTAAAATTGTGCAGATGTTTATTCCGCGTAGACATGATCTGAAATAGGTGTCAGGGTATGAAAGATGGATGGTTAACCTTTCATTTGATATCAATTCTATTGAAGTAAAAGGATGGTCTACACATTCTAATATGATTAATAAATGTTTACCACCACCACGAGGCGAACATTCAATAGCAAAAATCAATCGAGACATTTATACGGGGACTACGTAATGTAAATTGTTGCCAAGAAAACGAAATACCAAATCACAGAACTCAAGTTGAAACAATTAGGCTAGCACTTTGAAAATATCGAAAAAGACGAATGTAACAGGAAATTCTCAAAATACTAAACAATTTCTATACCGTTATATGGGGGCAATACCAAAACGTGGACCTACATAGTGAGAACTCAAAATAAAAAAATGAATGCCAATTCGGTTGAAATTTGGGTCAATATTTTTGGTAGTTTAATTTTTTATCCAATATAAAATAACTACCCCAAAATAGCGAAATTTGGGTGGTATCGGTAAATGGGGGGCTACCGTAAAAAGTGGTCCAACTTTGATAATGTTTGGCTGATAGATTTCGCTTATGGGGTCTCTGGTGGATATTTCGAGGTTTTGCAAACGGAATCACACTGCAAATCTTCAAAATAAATGTGATTTCTCATTTTACTATTTTTATACCCTTCACCACATTGTGGTACAGGGTATTATGTCTTTGTGCATATGTTTGTAACAGGCAAAAGGAATCGAGATAGACACATTGTTCCTTTCGAGAATATGCATAGAATTACTTTCTGAGTCGATTTATGCATGTCCGTCCGTCCGTCTGTTTGTAAAGTCACAAGTCACTTATTTGGCTCAAGGACTAACCCTATTGAAATTGGAGAAAATCTGTTCAGATTTAGATGTAGCTCCCATATACAGTTTCTAGAATGTCTAGAATGATGTGTACTAAGTTTCGTGAAAATTGGGTTCAGATTTCGATATAGCTCCCATATATAGTTTTGTCCGATTTTAGGTAAATGGTGCACCAATGTCCCTGAACATCATGAGATTTCCACTAATTTTGGCATAACGTACTATATTATGTCTAGAATGATGTGTGCAAAATTTCGAGAAAATCGGTTCAGATTTACATACACCTCCTATATATATTTTTGTCCGATTTTAGGTAAATGGTGCACTAAAGATCCATAGCTAGGCCGATTGATACAATGTACTGAAGTTAATATAAATTAATTGCTGACAAGTTTCCATGAAATCAGTTCGGATATAGATATAGCTTAGCTTCTATATATAATTTTGACTTATTCATGTTAATTGTACACCAAATAATCAATGGGTGTCTGATTGAGATTAAATTTTAAACAGTGCTTATTTTACAGAATGACATGTGTATGGAGATATAGATAAAGATCACATATTTATGTTAATGTTCCTTCGAAAAGGCGACGTCTTTTAGGATACATATGTAGAATATACCCAAAGTGGTGAAGGGTGTCATATAGTCGGCTCGACTTTACTACTTTCCTTACTGGTTTTCTTCAATTTTTTCAATTGAAGCCATAGATCTTTACAAAAACCAATTGATCGGTTAGAGACCGATTGAATGTGTGTAGAGGCCGCAGTTCTGCTTAAAGACCAATTGGTCTCTATAAAGACGTATGGTCTTATAAATCTTATTTTCACAACACCGACCAATTGGTATTTACCTTTTATCTCTATACATACTAATTGATCTTTTTACACTCATATGACCTCTCAGGAAACCTGTGGTCTTAATACACGTTCAATCGGACTCTGTACAGACCAATTAAAAGTGTATCGACTATAACAGTTAATTAATGTTATACGAAGCTATTATGGTAAAAAAGAAACATTTTTGAAGTACCTAAATTTTCTTTATTTTAATACCCTCAGCCTCATCGAAATATTTTTTCGACCAAATCCGTTTCAGACAAATGTCCGCCCATCTGTCTGTTTGGGCGGCTGTTGGGGACGATAACTCTCGAAGCGAGTTCAAAAATGTACACATCGCAATATTTCTTTCAAACTTAGTTTAAGTTCGAAGATGGGGAATACCGGAGCGAGGGGATAATTCCCAGCAACATAGAGGAGGGAGCCGATGTGAATATCACAGACTCCCAAGAAAAACGGTTACTGGAGGACAACTGATTGAAGTCATCAGATCAACCTCCATCGAAGCGAGACGGCAACCCTGGCCCTGATGGAAAAAATTATAAAAGGTAGTATACACATCGGACTGATCCAGGAACCTTGGACAATTAAAAACAAGGTCTCTGGATTAAGCCATATAAATTACCAACTCTTCTATGCAAATACGGGGTCTCGTCCGAGAATCTGTATAATCTATCTATATCTATATATATAAAAGAGCTTAGTGTTAAGTGAGTGAGGCAGTGAGTGATTGACTGACAGATCATCGCCCAGACGAAACGGCTGAAGCCAGAAGCTTGAAATTTTGTGTCCGTGTTGTTTTTGGAAATTCGAACTAGAAGGGTACGAAAAGTACTAAAATGTACCAAATATGGTACCCTTTGTATTAGGCGAACGGGAAGAGCTAGAATTCTGAAATTTGGAATGGATGGAAAGTTATAAAGCTATACAAAAGAGTTTTTGGAAATTCGACTTATAAGTGTACTAAAAGTACTAAAAATTACTAAATTTAGTTCTAATTATATATATTTTGAACATATTGAATAGCTAGAATATTGAAATTGTATATGGAATACAGGTTGGGAAGTGGTGTTGATGTATGGAAATGCTTAAAGAAATTCGTACTTATGTGTATAAAAAGTACAAAATGGTACTAAATTTGGTACTATTTGCATTTAGTTGAGTGTATAGAGATGGAATCCGGAAAATCGGAATCAGGACTACTATTGGAGCACAAGATTGAAGTAGCTTTAAAAAATCGTACTTATATGTACGAAAAGTACTAAATTTGGTGCAAGTTGGATTTAGGTGAACAGATAGAGCTGAAGTCTTCAAATTGTGAAAAAATGACTGTTGAATGTAGGATTGAGGTAGTTACTTATTGGTACGAAAAGTACTATATGGTACCAAATTTAGAACAGTTTGGATTTTGCTTGAAAGGATAGAGCTGAAATTTGAAATTAAGATTACCGTTGAAGATTGAGCTATAGATACATCTTTGCAAATTCGTATTTTTGTGTACTAAAAATACTAAACGGCACTAGATTTGGTACAATTAGGATTTGGGTTAACGGAGAGAGCTGGAAACCTAAAATTTGGAATAATGGTTGCTGTTGGAATATAGAATTGAGAAATGGAAGTATAGTACTTATGTGTACTAAATTGTACTATATTTGGTACAACTTGATTATTTGAGAACGGATAGAGCTGGACTCCAGAATTTTGGAATTAAAATTACTGTTGGAGTGTAGGATTGACATAGGTTTGGAAATTTTTAATTATAGAAACAAAAAGTACTAAATGATAAAGGCTGATATTCTGAAATTTTTAATTAATATTACAGTTGGAGTGCAGAATTGAGATATGTCGGTAGTTTTGAAAATTCGTCAGCATGTGTACTATTTGGTACAATTTTAATTAGAGTTAACGGATAGAGATGGTAAATGAAAATTACAGAATTAAGGAAGTATTGGAATTTCGTACTTATTTACACTTAATGGTACTAAATATGGTACAATTCGTTTTGTTTAAGCGGGAATCCTAAGGGTGGAGTGTAGGATTGAGATATCGAGGTAGTTTTGAAAATGCATGATTATGTGTAAATGGTACTAAGTTTAGTACAATTTGGATTTAAATGAAAGGATAGGGATAGACATAGAAAACTTATATTTGAAAATAAAATTACTGTTAGAGTACAGGATTGAGACAGTATTGAAAATTCAAACTTAAAGTACGAAAAGTACTAAATGGTACTACGGATAGGGCTGGGATCCTGAAATTTATGATTAAAATTACTGTGGAGTGTGGAATTGGTTCTTGGTGAACGGAAAGAGCTGGAATCCTTAAATGTGGACTAAAGGTTATTATTGGAGAACATGACTGGGGTAGTTTTGGAAATTCGTATTTAAGGGTACGAAAAGCACAAAATTTGGTACAATTTGGACTTAGGTGAACTTGTAGAATTGGAATCCCGAATGTTGCAACTTAGGTTACTGTGGGAGTGTAGATTTGATATAGTTTGGAATATGGTTACGAAACGTACAGAAAATGGTACCAAATCTGTGGTACAATTTGGTTTTTGGTGAACAGACAGATCTGGAATTCTTAAATTTTGACTTACGATTACTATTTGAAATCAGTATTGAGGTATGTTTAGAAATTCGTACTTATGAGTACGAAAAGTACTAAATTTGGACTTTGGTGGGATTAAGATTACTGTTGGAGAGTAAGATTGATGTAGTTTTAGAAATTCTTACGTATGACTATGATGGTACTAAATTTGGAACAACTTGGATTTGGTTGGATCCAGAGATTTGGAATTTAGATTACTGATGAAGTGTAGTATTTAGCTAGATTTAGCTATAGTTCCCATATGTATTTTAGTCCGATTTTAGGTAAATAGTGCACCAAACTCCCTATATATTCTTCGATTTACACGAAATTAGGCAAAGCGAGATGAATTAATTCTAGAACGATGTGTGTTAAACATCATGAAAATCGGCTCCGATTTAGATATAGCTCCCATATATAACTTCGTCCGATTTAATGTAAATGGTGTACCGAAGTCCCCATATATCTTTCGACATGCACGAAATTTTGCATGGCGTACTTTACTAATTTCCTTACTGGTTTTAATCTCCTTAATGGAAGTAAGAAATATTTCAGAAAATAGTGCTTATGTGTATGAAAAGTACTAAATCGCAAACTATATTACAACAAATTTGCAGTATTCACGATTCCATACGAAATGTTTTTGTATTACCTTTCCGCATACGAAGTAGCGGGCACTTTGCTAGTATGTCATAAAAATTTATGCTTTTTCTTCTCAAACAGGGGAGTGGTAACATTTACCTGGCTTCAGTGTAACTCTTGTTCGACTCGCCGATACCGATACACTTAACATAGGCAATAAACCTACCTTTTTTAACAGAATTAGAGAGGAGGTATTAGATATAACATTATGTTCACCAAACTTAATAGATGAGGTACAGGAGTGGAGGGTCTCAGAAGAGTACTCCTTTTCTGACCACAAATATATTATGTTCAAAATCGTATGGCCACCGCCGAAACCCATACACTTCCGTAACAAGTCCAAAACTAACTGGATAAAGTTCGGGAGACTAGTCAAGGAGGGTTTAGGGCAACCAAACTATGAATGCCTAGACACGAATGACATAGACAGGAACGTCAACAAATTAACGGAAGTAATTGTAAAGTCTTTCGAAGAAAGTTGTCCTCTTCGAGAAATAAGATCTGCCTTTGCCCTGGACGACAGGGGAGATTCGGAACAAAAGGAAAAGAGGTCCGAAGGCTTTACTACAGAGCACGACGAAAAAAATCCGCAGTATTCTGGGACAACTTCCACAGATAAACAAAAGGAAATCTCTTAATTTAGAAATTTCTTAATTTCAAAAATTAAGAAATTTCTATTCAAGACCCACACCCAACCCGAAACTATGGTAGACGGCAATTATTATTGACAAGTCAATGGTGTTAGACGCCCCAAAAAGCTTCTCACCATTAAAAGCGGCAGGACCAGATAACGACTTCCCCGCATTGTTACAAAAAGAGGCAGTATTTTTATCACCATATCTAGCCGCACTCTTTAATGCTTGCTTAATGTTGACGTACACACCGAAAGTCTTCATACCCAAGCCCGGCAAATCAAATTACGCCACACCAAAATAATATCGGCCAATAAGCCTAACTTCTTTCCTACTCAAAATCAACGTACAATCGACACCATGATAAAGAGCAGTATACCCAATGATACGCTGAAATACAAATAACATGCGTATGTAAAGGGGAGATCAGTGGAAACCGCTTTACATGAGGTAGTACACT